>NC_142443.1:23784848-23936363 GCF_059453495.1 Arachis ipaensis
GGTACTCCTAGTAAGGAACACATCCTAACGTTAAAATTTGAAGAGACACGGGGAGCTAGAAATAACAAAATTATAATTAATATAAAGAATTTGAGTGGCCACTAAGGATGTATATGGCGGATGAAATCGAGTTTATTCTAATTTAGATCCGATCTTAAATATATATCTGAGTCTATTTTTTAGATTCGGTCCTATATCTGATAAAATCTAAAAATTTTCGGGTCATAATTATACTGAGTCTAAATCGGATAAAAATTTAACCTTTAAAGCTTTAACAATAATTTATAAAAAACTTATTTATGATACACTTATTGATATCCATATCTTTGAACTCTTTGATCTATTTTTCAATTTAACCAGTATGATATAAAAACAAAACAATAAATTTATAATTAATATAACATAATATTGTAATTAATTTAAAACATATATATCTTTTTTAGTTTTTTTAGGGTACACATGGATCGAATGAAATCGAGTTTGCCTTGATTCGGTCCCAATTCTAAATAATAATCGGGTCTATTTTTAAAATCTTATCCGACTTTAGACCCGATAAAATCACACCAAATTAATCTTTAAAATGTTCCGATTCAGACCATGTCTTCGAACCGAACCAAATCATATATACCCCTAGTGCTCACCACCTACTATAACAAGAAGGAAGCTTCACCCCTTATCTCTCTACTAGTAGATGCCATATATAAGACTTATTTGGTGATAGATAAAAAACATTTTGCTAATATATTCGATGTCATATGTGATAAAACTTATATATATATATTTTGTTAAAAACATTTTTAAATTAAAGTTTAGTGTACATTTATCTTCAATATCTGATATACACAAATTCATCTTTACATGGCTTATTTTGAGTTTATACTCATCTAATAACAAAGAATTAAAAAAATAAATAAATTTTATTATTTATTGATATATCTTATTTTAAATATTTATATTTTTTTATTATATTACTTATTTCGTTATCATTAATAAAATAATAAAAATACATGAACCTTCTTATCATAGTCAATGTGATATGTTATAAACAAATATAACATATTTCATTATCTCTGCAAGCGAAATTATCCTGGTGAAAACCACCCGATCTGATGACCTCATAAGTGACTTAGAAAGCGTGTTCATCTCTCTCCGACGACACGGTATGAGGCTCAATCCGTTTAAGTGTGTCTTTGTCATGGAAGTAGGGAAATTTTTGGGGTTCATGATAACCCAAAGAGGGGTGGAGGCCAACCCAGAAAAGTGTGAAGCAATACTCCAAATGAAGAGTTCGGGGTGCATCAAAGACGTCACCCTAATCATAGTTCTCACATCACCTATACACCCGACTGACTTGAGCGTCGGAGTGTTATCGCAGGTGACACCCCCCTCCACCTGAAGTTCTCGGAAGCTCGGCTGTCCCATCGTTCACACCTCAACCTGAAGGCAGGCGGAAACCCACGTATCCATTCCAGAGACCTCCACGAACCGACTGGTAATCCGACTTACCGAACATTGGCGCCGTCTGTGGGGACCCTGTGGGAACTCTAGCCAACATGGATTTTGTTTTGGTTTCTGGCGTGGACGACGGCAGGGCCGGGACCCGCGGGGAGGGAATAGATCCCCGAGGCAGTGGGGTAGCCGCCGGAGCCCCCGTTTGCAAAGGCAGCAGATCTCCCCCACGACACACAGAGGGACGACCCTTTGGAGGACAGGCAGCGACAGTGCCAGGATAATACAAGAGTTGCGCCACAGGGTGCAGAACTTGGAGCGAGAAGTAGCCAACCGTGAAAGTCGTCAGCCCACTCCTAGCCAGGAGCCTTCCCGATCCACTCAAAGGGGAGAAAGGAGTCTCCGAAGGAGCCGCTCCAGGCGCACCTCGAGCCCTCAGACAGAATCAGAAAGCCAGGAGAGCAGAGGGGTGCCAAGGAGAAGGCGAGACCCGCTGGTCTACAACCGATTGCCAACGAGAGACACCGAAAAAGAAGACTGGGAAAGCGACGGAGGACGAAGAAGAAGAACCCAACCACAACAAGTGCGCCGCCGAGAAAGGATAAGGAGAGGCCGGTCTAACAGAGAACACGGCAGGGAAAGGCAACCGGTGGTCATGGGGCAACCCCTTTCCACCACTCGATCCTCGGAGTATGACTACTGAAGCACTTTGACAAGCCGACATATATGAGGTACGACGATACTCAAGATCCCCAAGAACATCTAACGGCCTTCGAGGCTAGGATGAACCTGGAAGGGGTAGGCAACGAAGTGAGATGCCGGGCTTTCCCGGTAACCTTAGCTGGGTTGGTGATTCGTTGGTTTAATGCCCTCCTCCAGGGCTCCATAACCAAGTTTGCCGACATCAATCGCTCTTTCTTGGCCCAGTTCACCACGTGCATCGCCAAAGTAAAACACCCGATTAACCTGCTAGGGGTGACGCAGCGAAACGACGAGCCGACCAGAAAATACCTGGACAGATTCAATGATGAGTGCCTTGAGATAGACGGCTTAACTAATTCGGTGGCCAGCTTGTGCTTGACCAACGGTCTGCTAAATGAGGATTTCAGAAAACACCTCACCACCAAGCCCATCTGGACAATGCAGGAAATTCAGAACATATCCAGAGAATACATTAATGATGAAGAGGTAAGTCAGGTCGTGGCAGCCAATAAATGGCAACCTGCATACCCTAATGTCGGCCCATCCGGTGGCGGAGAGAGGTCTAAGGAACACTCCAGAGACAGAGGAACGGCCAAGACTTTCAAACCCTTTTTCCGTGTTGGGAAGTTCACCAACTATACCCCCCTAGCGGCTCCAATTATCGAGGTTTATCAGCAAATCGCCGACAAAGGCATCTTGTCGAAGCTCGGATAGCTCAGGGATAGGATGGGAGGAAACAAGAACCTCTATTGTGATTATCACAAGGGATATGGCCACAAGACCCAAGACTGCTTCGACCTGAAGGATGCCCTGGAGCAAGCCATCCGAGAAGGAAAGCTGGCTGAGTTCGCCCACCTAATAAGGGAACCTAGGAGGAGGGATCGATCAACCGAGGACAAAAGCCACGCCGTAAAGCAGAGACGGGAACCCGAGGAGGACGCGGAGCGTGCCCTCACCGTGGTAAATATGGTGATTGGAAGGGATGTCCCTCCCAGGTCGAAGTCGGCCAGTAAGAAGGACGCCAAGGTTCTAGCTATGTCCTCTGGCCCTGCACCGACCTCTCGATATCTTTCGGCCCCGAGGATCAATAGTTTGATTAGGTTGCGGAGAATCCGCCAATGGTGATCACGGCCAGGGTGGGCACCGGCCTAGTAAAGAGGATCTTGATGGACACATGGGCTGATTCCAATATCATGTTTCGCAATGTATTTGATGCCCTGGGCCTACGAAACGCCGACCTCAGAGGTCACCAACACGGCGTGGTAGGCCTAGGCGATAACTTCATCAAGCCAGACGACGTAATTTCCCTCCCGGTCTCCATAGGCGGAGGCAGGGGGAAGAGGTCGCTAATGGCGGAGTTCGTGGTCTTAAGGGATTCCATGGCCTACAATCTCATCCTGGGGAGGAAGACCATCAACGAATTTGGGGAGGTGATCTCCACCAAGCTATTGCTAATGAAGTTTGTTGCTGATGATGGATCAGTTGGGACCATCAGGGGAGACCTAGAGACGGCGGTCGCATGCGACAACACTAGCCTCTCCTTGAGAAAGAAGTCTAAAGAAGCATCCGGCATTTTTCTTGCCGATTTGGATGCCAGAGTTGACGATAAGCCCAGGCCGGAACCAGAGGGGGACCTGGAAAAGTTCAGGGTCGGTGACTCGGAAGAGAAGTTTACTTTCGTAAACAAAAACCTACCCCACGACCTGAAAGAGCCCCTGATGAAGATGATCAAAGCGAACGGCGACTTGTTTGCCTGGACCCCGGCCGACATGCCAGGCCTAGACCCCCAACTCATATCCCACCATCTGGCCGTGAAACCGGAGGCTAGGCCGGTGGCTCAAAGGAGAAGGAAAATGTCCCAAGAACGAGCAGAGGAGGTGGCCAAGCAGACGGCCAGCCTCCTAGAAGCCGGATTTATCAGGGAACTCGACTACTCGACTTGGCTGTCGAACGTAGTCTTGGTCAGAAAGCCCAATAAAAAATGGAGAATGTGTGTAGATTATTCCGACCTTAACAAAGCATGTCCTAAGGACTCCTACCCCCTCCCCAACATAGATGCCCTCGTTGACGCGGCCGCGGGATATCGGTATCTGAGCTTCATGGACGCTTACTCTGGCTACAATCAGATACCGATGCACCGGCCAGACGAAGAGAAAACGACATTCATAACGCCAGGGGAACGTATTGCTACAAGGTAATGTCGTTTGGGCTGAAGAATGCGGGAGCCACGTACCAAAGGCTGATGAACAAGATATTCAGCAACCTCATAGGCAAAACGGTGGAAGTATACGTGGACGATATCCTGGTGAAAACCACCCGATCTGAGGACCTCATAAGTGACTTAGAAAGCGTGTTCATCTCTCTCCGACGACACGGCATGAGGCTCAATCCGCTTAAGTGTGCCTTTGCCATGGAAGCAGGGAAATTCTTGGGGTTCATGATAACCCAAAGAGGGGTGGAGGCCAACCCAGAAAAGTGTGAAGCAATACTCCAAATGAAGAGTCTGGGGTGCATCAAAGACGTCACCCTAATCGTAGTTCTCACATCACCTATACACCCTACTGACTTGAGCGTCAGAGTGTTATCGCAGGTGACACTCCCTCCACCTGAAGTTCTCGGAAGCTCGGCTACCCCATCGTTCACACCTCAACCTGAAGGCAGGCGGAAACCCACGTATCCATCCCAGAGACCTCCACGAACCGACCGATAACCCGACTTACCGAACGAAATAAGTATATAACTATTTTGAATATTTCTTGTTGTCAGTAACTAACGAGATATGTGTCTTTTTACCTTGTTATCTTATCACTGATAAGTAACAAGTGAAAAAAGAAATTAAATAATTTAAAAAGGAGTATATTGGTTAATAAATAATTTATTTCATTTATTAAAAAATCCAATAATAAATGAGTAAAAAAAAAACTTGTGTGCCATATATCGTTGAAATCAACCCTAAACTCTTTCAGCTAATCTTGTTGACTCTGGATATATGATAGGATGTGATGATTTGGTTGACTAACTTTATATTTTGTTAGGAGAGAAATGAAGCTTCACTTTCTTGCATATATATCCTCTATATCATGCAATTAATGCCCCTAAAATTCCATGCATTGTACTTTGTAATTGCATATCACTATCATATCGGAAAGATACACTTAAACAGAACAAAAGGGGTGACTGGTGAGTCATCAAAACTAGAGCTTAAGAAAGGCAATCAGAGTTGTATTAACCCCTTTCTTTTGCTTAACCTTATACAGAATTAATGAGACAAAAATCTATGTTGCTTTCACTAATTGGACTTTTTTTTTAATGACAATTTGTTTGTAAATGTAGATCACTTGCCAATTCTTAGGAAGAGGACAAGAGTGCGTTTAACAGCACACAAAATCAATCACCGCCATAAGTTAATGTCATCACTAGCATAATGTAAGTATTAATTAACGGAAGTGAGGGCAATAATGTCATTTTATTGTTTATTCAAAACCCTCCTTTTTCTTTTTGTTCAACTTTTTCTATAATCTATGTAGCATGATCAAGGTCTATTTGTAGGTCTTCAAATATTTTGGATATATGATTATATCTAAGAGAAATTTTACAGCACCAACAAAATTTATTGTGTTATCAATTAGACAATAACATTTAAAAATATAAATTAAAAATATATTATTAAATTATTAAATTAAAAAATTAAATTAATAACTAAAAATATTACCAAAAAATAATAAATTTTACTAATTTTTAAATTTTTGTCTATATCTAATCTGATTTTAAATAATCTTCTTCAACCTTATTTTATTATATATAGCTAGCTAGCTTCTATAGCTACTTGCTACTCTCGCTAGTGACATTAGTTTAGTTCAATTATTAAGTGATGTAATTATATGGAGTGAACTATTAATTATTCAATCTTTTGTCTATTTTTTAAAATGATAATGTGATTTTTTAAGATAAAAACAATCCACTTCGATCTCTATTTTCTATTTTTGTGATACAACACGATTTTTGTGGATATTTTCCATCAATTCTGAACAAAAAATACTGATATGTCAGGTTCAAAAATAAACAGAAATTTAATTGTCTCTAAATTTAAATTGATTAAGAATTTATTCGTCCTTATTCTTTAAATAATATATTTTTTAAATTATTTTTTATTTATTATATTAATATTTTTTAATAAATTATTAAATATATGATGTAATAAGTACAAATTAATTAATAAAATATATTTAAATTTAAAAATATTATTTATTATGAAACTAAATAAATAATTTTTAAATATAATTTTTAAATATATAAATAATAAACATTAAAATACAGTTAATATATTAATAATAATAACCCTATAATATACTGAAAAAAATATAACTCAATAACTATAAAGTCTAATATTATATGAAAATAAAGAATGAGAAAAAACATGTCTCGATAACTATATATTTGACATTATTTTTTATAATTATCTACTTAATTAATATACTAAAATTGAATTTTTTTCAACTAATTGAAGTGAGGTGTCTGTTGAGTTTAGAGGATTAACTTATGATTAAGATTATGACTAAACATTATTGGGTTATTATCCAATTGTTTGTATGATGTATTTTGTTCAGTGTGCAGAAAATAAATTAATCACATTTACCCAAAAAAAATATAACAAGCACAAATGACATCTGACCCACCTACACACAATCATGGTCCAAAAATTATTTGCTTCATCATAAATGTTTTCCATCAGAACAAAAACAAAAAATATAAAAAAGAAAAAAAATAATTGGCCCAAGAAACAAATGTTCAAACCCAAATGCACACTCAATGGTCCAAGGATATATATAATTACTAACCCCATGATAAAAAAAAGATATATATAATTACTACCATCACAAATAATTCTTGATTGAAACAAACAAGCCTCTAGCCAAATAATGAAAGATAGAAATCAAGTCCATAATCAAACCAAAGTCCAAAAGTGGTCAACATTCAAATTTATTCATTCACTTAGACAAAAACTAAGCGATTCAAATTCCATTTCATTGGAACCATCACATGACATTATTTCATTCATTTAAACCATTCACTTCACACACCAAACCAAAATTCTTTCTTCTCTCTTATCTTTCTTTAACGTCACATCACTTTGAAGCAAGAAGAAAGAAAATGAAAGTTCAGGCACTAAGGTTCGGTGAAGAACAAAAGGGTTGTTACTAATTTCAAGCAAGTTTCAGAACTACAATAAGAGGGAAGATTTTATCAGAAAAAAAAAATCACAAAAAGGTAATTTCCCTATTTATGCTTCATCAAGGATTATTGAAGAAATCAACTGGATCACAAGCACCGTTCTAAAAATATGAAGAAAGTGAAGTCAATGGTGTTTTGCTTGGAATTTATGGTCAAAAAATAAACTTAGGGCCAAAGCAAGAACGCATGGCTCAGATTCAAGATTTTTGAAGAAAAAGGTTGAAAGAGAAGATTGAAGGTATGGTTGCATGTCACTGCTTCTACCCTCTCTTTTCTTCGTGAATTCCGTTGCTGCATCTGTGTATTGGGAAAAGAGAACCATAGTGTGCTGAAGAATATTTTAAGCCCTGGAAGCTTCACTCCTCTATAATAGTGGTGAACGACCAAGGATTGAGGCAATGAGTGAGAGCACACGTTTGAGTTTCCATAGCTCTTTGAACTGTTTATTCTTCTCTTTCATGGTCATTGAATATTTCTTTTTCTCAATTTAGTCTGTCTGTATTTTATTGGTAAAAGATAAAATGTGAGATTTTGTAAGAAAAAGCCAATGAGTGAAAAAAGACAGAGAGTTAAACTTGGAGAAAAAATCATAGTTATCTCAGAAATCCTTTGTATGTATTTCTGTTTTGCTATCATGATCCTGTGGGGATTCCTTTACAGGTTGGGTTAGCACTTGACTGTTGAAAGTTAGGTGGAGTCTTAGTCAAGTTCAGGTTGGGTTAGAATCTAGACTTGTCCCAGATAGGATTTGGTAGATTTTAGGGAGAATTGGTGAATGTAATTCTGTTGGAAGATAGTGAAATTCTGTCACTATTGTGATGGAGACTGGATGTAGGTTACATTGCACTGGGTAGCCAAACCAAGATACATCTGTGTGTCATTCTTTCTCCTCTACTCTATTTCTATTTTTGTTGCTCAGGAGATAAAAGTAAAGTGTCTCTCAACTCAACGTGAGACAAAAGCAAAAATATCTCCTAAGATTCTTTGAGAAAGCTAAAAGTAATATTCAGCAAGAAAGGAAGCTAAAATTCAGTGTCAATTCCTTGTGAATTCTTTTTCCCTCCGAAATAAAAGTACTATTCTCTTTTCTAAGTTTATTTTAGAAAAATATCATTATTATAATTATATTATAATTATATTACAATTAGCATTTAATAGATAATAATGCATAATTATACTAATTTAAGAAAATATCTTTATTATAATTATATAAAATTAATATTTAATGCATTATCAATTAATAAAATTAAAGTGGGATGTCAATTCCTCATGAATTCATTTTTTTTCTAATATGAAAGCATTATTTTTTCTTCTAAATTTATTTTAGAAAAATATCTTTATTATAATTATATTATAATACTACAATTATATTATAATTAGTATTTAATAAATAATGCATGTATATGATTATACTAATTTAAAAAATATCTTTATTATAATTATACAAAATTAATATTTAATGCATTATTAAACTAATTATCAATCGAGAATACTTTTAATCATTTTAATTATATTGATACAATTCTAGATCTCATTCATTTTGCAATAATTTTATTAGTGGCAAGTTATTACGTTAATGGTGATCCATTTATAATAATAATAGATATCAATAATTAAATGCTAAAATAATTGTCAAACATTGTCTACCTAACTTCAATTAGTTAACAAATTTAATTTTAGTTGCTATGTTTTATTTTTTATATAATTATATTAATTGTCAATCATTATACATCAAATTAGCATTTAATACACAATTATGTTAATTGTCAATACTTTTTTATAATTATACATCAAATCAGCATTTAATACATAATTATGTCAATTGTCAATAATTTTAATTTTCAATCACTGTAATATAATTTTAAATTAATCGTAATTTCCGACAAGTTGATATTGATATCTACCTTAAAAAATTAAAACAAAAATATATGATAAAAAATAGTTAAGAAATAATCATAATTTTCGGCAAGTTGATATTGATATCGATCTACCTTAAAAATTAAAAAATTAATTAGTTGGTTGTCGTTACGAGAATGACTCTAATCTATATGTATTTAAGAACTAGAATAGATTAAATATTATTTAAGTAATTTAGTTCTAATATTGGTATTTGATTAAATTAGTTTTGGATTTCTTTAAATTTCAATTGTTACCTCAATTTATATATTATGATTATTCTTCTTTAATATGTTATTTTTAAATTTTTCATTATGAAGTTTTTTTCTTTTTTTGGTTTTTTAAGTTATTTTTATTTCTATTTTTATTTGCTCTCAGTATAACTAAGAAAAATAAAATAGTTAAGTTAAAAAAATTGTAAATAATAAATATTATTTTTTATATGACAATTATTTTAATCATGTAAAATTATTGTAAACAAATAATAAAATAATTAATAATAGGGTACGAATAAATTAACAATAATATTTATTAAAAGTTTTACACGTCTAATAATATTTTTAGTTGTATTTAAATTTTAATGATAATTTTAAATAAATTTTGATCATAAGTTTAACTTACTTATTTTATATAATATAATAAATACATTAAAAATTATATCATTTTTTATAGAATACAAAATTTTTACTCTATATTATTTGACAATTATTTATTTATTTAATATTATGTCTTTTTTTTTCTCTTTTTTAACTCTTTAGATAATATGTATACTAAGCAAGCTAAGTATCTTCATTGAATTAATCATAAAGATTAATAAAATATAATGGCATAATTTTTATCTAATTATAATAAATATTTCCATTAGAAATATTGCGTAATTATTTATATATATATATATATATATATATATATATATATATATATATATATATCAATCATGTAAAAGATTCATAATTCTAACATAGTTCTTCTTCTATTTTTTTACAATTATTATCATTTAAAAGATTCATAATTCTGACATAGTTTTCTTCTATTTTTTTTCATACCTAATGGCTACTAGTTATGATTTTATCAATAGTATTATTTATGGTAGATTATATGATGAAAAAATTTGAAAAATAAATGCAAGAATTATAAGGTTATGAAAAATCCCATCCAAATTTGACAAGAGCAAGACGGCTTATATAGAAATGGTTTTAATGGATGATAAGGTTAGTTGATTATTTTTTATGATTCTTTCAAGTGATGGTAGGTCTAATTTATAAATATTTTTAATAGCTTTATAAGTGCTAATAAATTTTATATTTAATTTGTTTTACAGTGTAATAATAAAATTTATTATTCAATCATGAGTAATTTGGCAAAGATGTTTGAGAATGAATTGATTGAGGGAAGGGTTTATGTCTTCTCAAATTTTGTGATTGAGAAATCAAACAGAATTTATCTTCCAACTGTATACGTGTGTAGAATAACTTTTAAGAAGGAGTCACGTATAGTAAATATGGTCGATGATCGTAAAGTTTCTTACAATCATTTTAATTTTTTTACTCATTCTAATATATTGAAACAAACAAATGAACCGTCTAACTTATTTGGTACGTAATTAATTTGTATTAACCTACACAAAATTATTTTTCTTTTAATTTGTGCCAATAAATTATATAATAGCATCATTTTATTGATAACATAAATTTTAACATTTAATTTATGCAAATATTTGAAATTGTATTGTGACTTTTTTTAAAGGTATATCCTTTTATTAATATATTATTAGTTTTATCGTTTAGTATAAAATAAATTGATAAAATCTCTATAATTTATAAGTAATTTATTATATTATTAATTTATTTGTCCTTAATTTGATACTTTTAAATCGTTTTTTTTTTCAATTAGATGTTATTGGACTCTTGACAAAAAAAGAAGAGCTTATATCATGGTAAAAAACAGGGAGAAGTAGGGCCATTACATTGTAGTTGAGTTCATGATTTGCAGTATGTAAAATTTTAATATTTCATAACAAATTTTTTTTGTAACAATTATTTATTCATATGCAAAATCTTTTCTTTTTCATGATATATTACTACGTATTTCTCTTAATTTTCGCTTTAATTTAGAAATGAAGAAAAAATAAAGTGCACACTATAAGATCAATTTCTAACCCAATTACTCAATTATCTATGTGATCATTAAACAACTAAATACATACTTATTCTCCAATTTGTAAAACTTAACAAATACATTGGTAAGCATATTGGTTTAACATTTTATTTAATATATTTGTTTATGTTATATCTGTAATTATATTATATCTATTTTTATGTATATGTCTTTTTAAAAAATACTCTTAGTATTAGTACTTAGTGTATTAAATAACTATTTTAAAATTAACTGTAACATACGATAAAAAATAAAAATTAAACTAAATAGATATTACAAACACAAACACATGCACAATCCATTTAACTCGGCTCTAAACACAATCACAACAAAGAACACCCTAACCCACCCATTTAACTACATCACCTATTTTTCATAAATCTGCTTAGTAATTCCCCTCTTTTTTTGACCAGATCATGAAATTCATCATAATTGGAGTCTAATTGCTACTTGTTACAATCAAACCCACAAACAACCTAAACCCAAATAAGTGAACAAACCTAGCGGCCACTCAACGACGTAAAGAATAAACCTGTCGCAACGTCACGTGCTCGCCATCGCCGCCCACCTGTTGCGCCGTCACTTGCCCACCATTAGAGTAGATTAATAAAAACGATTAATAACTACATTAGAGTTAATACACGTAACACTAGATTAAGAAAAAACGAACAATACATGACATATTACTTTTTTATTAATCAAATGATTACAATTCAAATTAATTTTAACAAAACAATTTGAAATTATAATTTCAATTTTATCACGTACATGATACGAGTTATTATACTTGTTATTTTTATATTTATGATAAATTTTGATCATTTGAATAAAAATTTTAAATGTTTGATATCTTAAATTTTTTTTTAAAATAATAAAATATGACTTAACAAGTAAATATAAAAATTAAATAACTATATAATAATTATATATCTAGATATTTAAATAAAAAAAAATCTTTTAGTAAATTTTCAACAACTCAAAAATTAACGTAACAAAAGATATACGAATATTATTACAATATAACTAATAAATTTTAATAAGATAGACATCAATATATTATACTAATATATCAAATCAAATTAATATTATTTTGATTCTTTTACATTTAATATTTACTATAAATATAAAGATTAAAGAGTACAATGAGTAATGATTAGAGATATAAGTAAAAAAGAAAATATATCAATTAAAATTAAACATTCTTAAATTATTGAAATTAAATAATTTTTGACATTTATTTTAATATTTAATTAAATTTAATTTCTTTGTAATGAGATTGATCCACAATCTTTTAATAATTTTTGTCATATATTGCTTAACAAATTTTAATAATTAATACCTAAAATAAATAAATTAAATAACAACTGAAAAGAAATTTTTAACAAATGCCAGAAATAGAAATAGAAGGAATTGGTAAATAATAATAACAATAATAATAATAAATATAAATTTATATTTAAAAATAGTGTTTTATTTTTAAAAAAAAATTCACGAAAAATTGACACCTCATTTTTATTTATTAGAAAAAAAAACTTAACTTTAATAGATTAAGTAGATAGATAGATAGATAGATAGATAAACTAGCTAGTGTGTATTCTCGTGCAATACATAAAATTATATAAAAAATTTTATTAGAAAAAACTAAATATTATTATAAATATATAGTAATTATTATTATAAATATTTTATAAAGTTATAATTAAAGTCAAAATTTAACGATTTTTAAATATTAAAAATAATTAGTATTTGTCTTAACTAATTTGGGTTGGTAAAGTGATCATCTTATTGTTTGCTTAAGTCGGTATTAGGAATTTGAATCCTACCTTATGTGTGTACCAATTTGTTGTTAGTGGCAGACCTTTAATAAAAGGAGCATCAATATGTGGTGGATTAATCCTTGACTTGTTAAGTTAGGAAATAATGTAGAAAAAAATAGTATTTGTCTTTGAAGTAGAACAATTTCTCATTAGTAGCGATACTTATGGAGATTTGGCTTTTTTAAATTTACCTCAAACAATTTTATTTATTGGTATCATATTCATTCTTGAAGTCAAAATTATACTATTAATGTTGTTACGTATTAATAATTCACATTTTATGACATAATTTCTAAGTTTCTAAACTTATGGATACCATTACAAAAGCTATTAAATTTATTAATATTTTTTAGTAACATTCCTTGAACACTATGTTGAGTATTAGTTATTACGAAAAAAAAAAATCAAAGAAATTTGGTTGAGAAAAGATTTAAAACTTTCTCTGTGATGACATGTTATACGAACAAAGAAGATTACTGTAAATAGAAGAAAAAAAATTACTGTAAATAGAAGATAACTATAAATCAAGTATACATGACGAAAATAATATATATTTTTTCTTCATTTTAAAATAATTATTGTTACGGATCCGGCCCACGGATCCTACACCCAGAACGGTCCCCGAACCCGGCTACCAGGGTCCGACCTGCTTCGCCCTTCCAGAAGGCTCGGAACCAGCCCACTAGAGCTCCTAACCAACTTTCGAATTCAAACGTCTCCCTTATCTTAGCCAAATAAGATAAGATAAGATATTCACCATCACCTATAAATAGAGGACCCAGGTCCCTCTAGGTATTCATTCATTTCTCACACTTTCTACCTCCTAGATCCATTCTGACTTGAGCGTCGGAGTGTCTTTGCAGGTACCACCCCCTATTGCTCTAGGCAAGTGATCCGGCATCTGCCTCAACCCGCAAGTTCTCGATCCATCTCTCAACCCGTACCAGAGACATCTTGTACATTGGCGCCGTCTGTGGGGACTTCGCAACGTTGTGGCAGCATGGCGGATAACCCAGAAGAGCAATCATCAAACTCAGATTTTTTGGGTGTAGCTGAGAGCAAAAAGGAATAATATTTTCTTAACTTGCATCATCTTTGCAGGGATAACACACCTTCGCCCTACTCCAACGGCGAAATCCCAAAGGAATAATATTTTCTTAACTTGTATCACCTTTGCAGGGATAACACACCTTCGCCCTACTCCAACGGCGAAATCCCAAAGGAATAATATTTTCTTAACTTGCATCATCTTTGCAGGGATAACACACCTACACCTTCGCCCTACTCCAACGGCGAAATCCCAAAGGAATAATATTTTCTTAACTTGCATCACCTTTGTAGGGATAACACACCTTCGCCCTAATCCAACGGCGAAATCCCAAAGGAATAATATTTTCTTAACTTGCATCACCTTTGCAGGGATAACACACCTTCGCCCTACTCCAACGGCGAAATCCCAAAGGAATAATATTTTCTTAACTTGCATCATCTTTGCAGGGATAACACACATTCGCCCTACTCCAACGGCAAAATCCCAAAGGAATAATGTTTCCTTAACTTGCATCACCTTTGCAGTGATAACACACTCTCGCCCTACTCCAACGGCGAAATCCCAAAGGAATAATGTTTCCTTAACTTGCATCACATTTGCAGTGATAACATACCTTCGTCCTACTCCAACGGCGAAATTCCAAAGGAACAATGTTTCTTCGACTTGCAATCACCTTCTTAGTGATAACACTCTTTATGCACCATCGCCCTATTCCAACGGTGAAATTCTAAATCCTCCGAGCCCAAAGTCTCACATCCCTTTAGTGGGATACCTCCACCTCTTGGACCCTCTCATTCACCACTCCCCTCATTCGTCCCTCCAAGCGCCATGGCCCCATCTTCTCCCTCTATTTTGGCTCCATGCCCACCGTTGTTGCTTCTTATTTTGAACTCTTCAAACTCTTCCTCCAAACCCACGAGGTCACCTCCTTCAACACCAGGTTCCAAACCTCTGCCATCCGCCGCCTCACCTATGACAACTCTGTCGCCATGATCCCCCTTCGGACCTTACTGAAAATTCATAACGAAGCTCATCATGAACGACCTCCTTAAACGCTACCACCCTGGCCAAGCTCAGACCTCTCAGGAGCTAAGAGATCAAGAAAGTTCTCAAGGTTCTTACATAGATGCGGGGGACAGCCAAATCGTGGCGGCATGACGGAGAACCTCGAGGAACAATCCTCCACCCAACACCCCAACTCCCGAACTCCAAGATAACACTCCTCCCACCCACGGGAGGATAATAAGCGCGGCACATCGCCAACCAACCCCAACCCAGCAACAACCAAGAGAGGACAACCGTCCCCCACTGAAGCTCGGCCACCCGACGGCCTAGGAGAGAAGGCGGTCCAGATAATCCAAGAGCTGTGCCTCAGGGTGCAAGACCTCAAAGGCCGAGTTACACCCAAAGAAAAGCACAACGCCGAAAAAAAACGGAAGTCACGCAACCTCTAGATCAAGATCTCGCCATGAAACCAGGCACGGTGGATCGCCAGAACGGCGACATGCCAAGAGATACAATCGCAACATCTGCCGTGACCACGGACATGACAGGATGCCTGAACGACAACACAGCAAAAGGTATGATCGCAGCGTCCCACGCAACCCGGCTCATCAACATGAAACGGACAACGACCGACGACATCAAGAGGCCAAACGCACAAGAAGTGACCACGTGATAATGGGAGCCATTCCCTTCACTGAAAGAATCCTAAAAGCAAAACTCCCTAAAGGCTTCGACAAACCTACGGATATGAAGTACGACGGAACCAAGGACTCCCAGGAGCACCTAACGGCATTCAAGGCCAGGATGAACCTGGAAGGGGCCACTGACGCGGTCCGAGGTAAGGCCTTCCCAGTAACCCTAGCCGGGCCAACGATTAAATGGTTCAATGCCCTCCCCAACGGATCCATAACTGGCTTCCACGATATCTCACGGAAGTTCATGGCCCAATTCACCACCAGAATTACCAAAGCTAAACACCCCATCAGCTTATTAGGGGTCACACAGAAACAAGACGAATCCACACGAAAATACCTGGACCGCTTCAACAATGAATGCCTAACGATTGATGGACTCACGGATTCCGTCGCAAGCCTCTGTTTAACCAACGGGCTCATGAACGAAGACTTCCGCAAACACCTCACCACCAAGCCAGTATGGACCATGCACGAGATCCAAAACGTCGCCAGAGACTACATAAACGACGAGGAGGTTAGCCAGGTCGTCGCCGCCAATAAACGGCAACACGGCAACACTCCACACGGCAACCCGACTTCCCGCCATAATCCGATGCCCAGAGAAAGTCAAAGAGACCAACCCAAACAAACCAACACAAACCGACCACCCAGGATCGGGAAATTCTCGAACTACACCCCCCTGACAGCCTCGATTACCAAGATATACCACCAGATAGCGGATCGGGGTATTATCCCGAAAGCCCGACAACTCAGAGAAAGAACGGGCGGCAACAAGACCCTTTACTGCGACTACCACCGAGGTTACGGGCACAGGACACAAGATTGTTTCGACCTTAAAGACGCCCTCGAACAAGCTATAAGAGACGGAAAACTCCCAGAGTTTGCCAAATCATCAGAGAACCAAAACGCGCAGAAAAAGACAGGTCGCCTAAGAGGGAAAGACGCAACCCGAGAAAACAAAAACAACCTCCCAGGGAAAGTCCAGAAGACGACCCGACCATAGTAGTAAATGTCATCACGAGCAAGGATGTGTCAGGCAAGTCAAGATCAACACTAAAAAAGGACCTCAAAGTCTTGGCTGTCAGAGATCAAGCCCCAGCTGCCACAGCCAACAAAGCGATAACTTTCTTGCCCGAGGATTGCCAGCATAGCACCTCGGCCGAAGACACACCTTTCGTCATCTCGGCGAGAATCGGAACAGGACTAGTTCGGAGAATACTGGTGGACACCGGTGCAGACTCCAACATCCTCTTTCGAGGTGCCTTCGACAAGCTCGGGCTCCGCAACGAAAATCTCCAAACACACCGCAATGGTGTCACGGGACTCGGAGACAACTTCCTCAAGCCAGACGGTTCCATCATTCTTCCCCTTACCATAGGGACGGGAAGCCAGAGGAAGACAATCCTGTCCGAGTTCGTGGTCCTCAAGAACTCCACCGCTTATAACGTCATCCTCGGAAGAAAAACAATCAACGACCTCTTCGCCGTCATCTTTACCAAATACCTTCTAATGAAGTTCACGGCAGAAGATGGCTCCGTCGGAACCATCCACAGAGACCGGGAAACCGCGGTAGAATACGACAACATCAGCACTAGCCCTACGCAAGAGATCCCGAGACGCGGCAGGCATCTTCCTTTCCGATCTCGATGCACACCAAAATTCACGCAGAACCATGGGAGGAAACGACAAAGAAGCAAAGTAGGGCCTTGCAGACAAGGTCAGGAGTATAGCACACCTACGTGAGCTAGCCCTAAAATAGAGAATAAGCCTAAGGTACAATGGCAGCACGGTACGACGAGACTTCGGACCAGGAGACCTCGTCTTATGGCAAAACAACATCGGTCTACCCACTCCCAATAAAACGGATTTCCAAATAATAAAACGGATATCTAAATAACAAAACGGATATCCAAATAACAAAACGGATATCCGAATAACAAAACGGATATCCAAATAATAAAATGGATATCCAAATAAGCAAACGGCTACTCGGGAATCGATCACCCCGAAGCCAATAAAACGGATATCCAAATAAGTAAACGGCTACTCGGGAATCAATCACCCCGAGGCCAACAAAATGGATATCCAAATAATAAAACGGATATCCAAATAAGCAAACGGCTATCCGGGAATCGATCACCCCGAAGCCAATAAAACGGATATCCAAATAATAAAACGGATATCCAAATAAGTAAACGGCTACCCGGGAATCGATCACCCCGAAGCCAATAAAACGGATATCCAAATAAGTAAACGGCTACCCGGGAATCGATCACCCCGATGCCAACAAAATGGATATCCAAATAATAAAACGGGTATCCAAATAAGTAAATGGCTACCCGGGAATCGATCACCCCGAAGCTAATAAAACGGATATCCAAATAATAAAACGGATATCCAAATAAGTAAACGGCTACCCGGGAATCGATCACCCGAGGCCAATAAAACGGATATCCAAATAACAAAAATAGTGACTCGTGAATCGATCACCCGCAAAGCCAACAAAACGGGAATCCAAATAAGCTAAATAAACAAAGTCTTAAAATCGGCCCACCAAGAGGCCTAAAATAAGTTCACAATAACGGCCCAAAAAAGGCCACACAAAACAAGCATGAGCTGACGGTCTTCCAACTTGCGGAAAGCCATACTGACCAACATCCTACCAATTGGTGCATGATGACGTCACGCCCTTTTCAGGCCCCTCACAGTCTCCCGAACTACAAAGAATCGGACTCTCCAATGACTTAGCATTGAGACCAAGAAAGCATACTCTCATGCTCCGGGGGCAATTGTTCCAGACCCGATCTCCGGGCCCTTCTTCGGAACGGTCATCAAACCCGGCATGTGATGAGACGCCCAAACAATGCGCTCCTCGCTTGACCATGAAATGGCTAGGAACTCCCCAAATCCTCGACCCCGATCGGAAAAACCAAACAACAATCTCCTTGCCAAACCACAACGGTGAGGAAAATGTTTCTCCAGCGATAAGACCGAGCACCCTCACTCTCTCGCTCCGGGGGCAACTGTTACGGATCCGGCCCACGGATCCTACACCCAGAACGGTCCCCGAACCCGGCTACCAGGGTCCGACCTGCTTCGCCCTTCCAGAAGGCTCAGAACCAGCCCACTAGAGCTCCTAACCAACTTTTGAATTCAAACGTCTCCCTTATCTTAGCCAAATAAGATAAGATAAGATAAGATAATTCAAACGTCTCCCTTATCTTAGCCAAATAAGATAAGATAAGATATTCACCATCACCTATAAATAGAGGACCCAGGTCTCTCCAGGTATTCATTCATTTCTCACACTTTCTACCTCTTAGATCCATTCTGACTTGAGCGTCGGAGTGTCTTTGCAGGTACCACCCCCCATTGCTCCAGGCAAGTGATCCGGCATCTGCCTCAACCCGCAAATTCTCGATCCATCTCTCAACCCGTACCAGAGACATCTTGTACAATTATCCAAAACAAAAAGCACATATATATAAGCAAAAGAAAGAAATGGGTGGACCATGTTAAAAACAAAAAAAGAAAATTTGCCGATAATAAAAGAACAATGAAGTATACACATCTATAATATAATTAAATATCTTTATTTTAAAATATTTGTCCAAAAAGTAAAAAGAAATATATTAATTTAAAATAAATCTTAGTAACATTTAAAATTATTACGAATAGATAAAACTATTTTACATAAAAGAGCATGTAGAATTAATGATTATTCAATTATCTCAATTAAATTTTTAATATACAAATTTATTTTTAATTTATAAATATTTCTTACAATATATATTTCACAAATATAAATACTTTTAAAAATATAATTTTGTTGATGAAACTCTATATGAAATTGAGACAAAAAAAAATTGACTAGTAGAGATAGTTTGAGTGATGAATATCACATTTTTTTGACTAATTGCTAATGTCATCAACTAACTTCTTAACTAATTTAATATGCTGATTTAACTTACTGCTAATACAATATCCTTACTATTACTTTACATCTTCAATTACATCCCTCTCAAGCTGGAATGCATGAAAATTGATCAGCCCTACGTTGCTTTTACATGATATGAATGGATTAGGTGGTAGTGACTTGGTGAGCTGAATATACTAGGAGAAGCTTCACTACTCCTCAGACTTTATCTTGGACAATGTGGCAATCGATCTCTATATATTTAGTACGCTCATGAAAAACTAGATTAGCTGCAATGTGAAGAGCCGATTGGTTGTCACAAGTGACAAGTGTCATTGCTTTGTACTCAACTTCAGCTGAGGAATGTGCTATTGTGTGCCGCTTCTTGCTGCGCCAAGATATCAATGATCTCCCAAGAAAGAATAAGAATACAGATACAGAATGGCGAGTATCAGCCTATCAGGGCAAGCACCCAAGTATAAGTCAGAAAAAGTAGTAAGTGAATTCATCAGAGGTGGAAAACAACACTCCCCTAGCTGGAGCACGTTGAGGTAGTGAAGAACATGGAGCGCAGCTTGGAAGTGCTTGCTAGTGGCATAATCAAGAAAATGACTAAGCTTATTCATGGTGAAGCATATATATCATGACGTATATTGGTATTGGCTAGATAAATTAGACGCCCAATCAACCTCCAATGGTGAAGATTATCAGAATGTCAGACCATTGGGGTGGTGGCCGCTTTGGCATTCATCAACCCAAACTCATCTGGCAAGTCCAAAGTATACTTGCGTTGATACACTGCAATACCCTGTTGACTTCTAGCAATTTCTAGACCAAGAAAAATTTTGAATTCATGTAGACCCTTGATCCTAAACCTGTTATCAAGTAATTTTACAATCTCAGTCCAATCATTTCCTGCCGAAACCAGATCATCGACATATACAAGGATACATGTAAAACCAGAATCAGAAAACAATGAAGAGAAAGATAAGTAATAAAACAACCTTTATTATCTGCCGAACTTAGTATAGTTTAAAATGTTGAGACTCGCCAAATTTTCTGAAGTGAACTCATACATTTGGTTAGAAAACCACAAAACATAAGCAATCTGAGTATATCAAGGAAAGAATAAATATATTTTCACTTTGATACAACAACACAGAAAAGGATTACAGGTCAAAATTGGCCACTATAGTTCTCATTCCTTAATCTAGTCCTACTTGCAGTTAACAATGTTGGCAAACTTCATAATCCCATGTTCTACATAATAATTAACAGATTTTGGTATTTCAAAGCAAAATTTAAGATAAAAAAAAGTTACAACTTGTCAATCAATTGGTGTTAGTGCTTCAGCTACAGTCACAATCTCCAATATCTCTCCTCTGATCTTTGCCTGCCGTTTATGATTATAAGCAACCGAAAGATTCTTCTTCAGTTCGACAGCATTATCGGGTGCATTAGACATTGCAGCCATCCTAGCAGCAAGCTCACTTCGTCAGTGATTCATGAAAACCCCTCAAGATCTGGCTGTTCAAATACAGAGGCAACATAGCATCAAGAATTTGAACCGGATCCTGCTAGAACTCCATAACCGGCGGCGCAGCGAATTCCCTCACAGCAACATCCCTCTCCACTGCCAACCTCCCTTCCTTCCTCCTCAGCTTAAAATACTCATCATCAATGGCATCAATGCAGTTCCCATTTACATGGCGAAGCTCGCCTTTCACTTAACATAATTTGAATCACGGGATCAAACTTACCAATGACACACTTGGTGAAAACAATCTCAACCTTGTCAACCTCCTCTGTAACAAACAGTGAGTACACATCATCAGCAATGATTTGAACTTACGAACCTATCAACCCTAACACTTCCCTTGCGGCTGAAAAACGCGTTCCCCTTCTTCTCAACGCTTATCACAACGCAATTCAAGCCAAGCTTGTGTAGCTGTTGGATCCGAGTTTCGGCTTTCTTCAAGACGGTGTTATTGAAACCGCCGGCCGGTGACGACAACGAGGGCGACGGAGTTCCCGGTCCTGACGTTCGTTAGGGGGACGTCGTCGCTCCGAGACGGCAGTTGATGTCGTGAAAGACTTCGACGAGCGTCTCGGTATAGGGCCTGCCGTTCAGGACGGCTTCTTGGTCCCGTCGGACCCTGGCGGACGTGATGCTTCGGTGATCTTGTGATTGTTCTTAACGGTATCGATTCTTTCTCGGAGTTCCCTAATGCCGCAGCGAAGGAAGGAGGAAACAGAGGGCGAGAGCAAGGGAACGGTGGTTGGTGGAGTCTAGCGGGGAGTAGGAGTGGGTGATAGAGCCAGAGAGGTAAGGTTTTGGAGGAACTGAGGAAGGGAAGTTGAGGGTGATGAGGAAAACATGGGCGGTGGAATGAAGAAGCTTTGGGTCTTCATTTTGGGTTGGATTTCGGGGGTGTTTGAAGGGGCTAGCGGGTATGGTGGTGGTGGTAAGGCTAGCGGTTCTTTCCAACCCGTTTCAGCCCGTCCCAATTTGTTTTTACTTTTTAGTGTCTATGAAATTATGAGGCTGAGTTTTTTAAATATTGTGAAAAGATGTGTGATTTTTTTTAATATTTTCGTTTAGGTGAATTTAATATTGCTATGGGAGAAAAGAAATCTTTTGTCAGAACACATAAAATGTTGGAGATATTTTGTATGTGATTTAAATTTTGGGTAATGCTATGATGCTGAAAATAATTTTGTTCAGTACATGTTGAAATAAAGTGGCATGAAAGAATTGTAATTGTAATTCTGTGAATACGTAGTTTATCTATAGTCATAATTGGGAACAACAATTGATACACAATAGATGGATGTTAATCATTCATCAGTTAAAGATAAATAATTAGTGATGTTTGCAAGATAAATTAATACATAATTGAAAGATTAATTAATTGTCAAGGGAGATAATCTCTTTCTTTTTTTTTTTAGTGTTTGAATCAAGAAATACTCTTTTGAGCATAAAATTTAAATTGGGTCATAAAATATTATTATAGTAGTAATAAACAATAACAATATAAAACCCAAGAAAATAAGTAATGATAATAATAGTAATAATAATTATAATCATATATAGATAAAGACAACTACGGTATGGAGACATAGTAGTTCACGATGACACACTTTTAAGTTTAAATCACCTTCTTCCATATAAATTGGAAAATCTAATTTTCTCTATCTCAAAAACTCATAACACATGAATTAGTTCTTAATCTCAAATTCTAAAATTTAAATTCTAAATAATATAATTATCAGAACCAAACTAGTAATTGATTTGGTCATATAACTGATTCATCGAATTACTGATTTAACCGATAAATTACTGATTCAATCGGTTGATCCAGTTATAATTAAATAAAAATATAAAATTATAAAAATAAATTAAAATAAAAAAGTTAAAATTTAAAATATATGTCTTTATAAGTATATTAATAACGCTACGTCAGTAAAAATAATTATTTTATATATTTAATCGTATGAATGGTTAGGACATGTTTAAAACTAATTTATATTCAAGACATTTATGTAATTTTAATCTCCAATCAATTTATTAACATAAATTATCCTTATTTTTAAATCCAATATATATATTTTTTAGTTTTATTTTTTCATAAATTCACTATTCTTTTAAACTTTTAATGATTCATTAATTACTTTGTATTTACTGATGTTACGTAGGTAACGTGAGATAGGTGGATTGGGCTTGGAAGGTTGGCCTAAACGTCAAAGAAAGGTAGTCTCCGACTTGCTCGCGCTTGAGAGCTGCCGTCCGAGTTATGCGTTTGGAGAGTGGGGGGTGGTACCTGCAAAGACACTCCGATACCTAAGTCAGCAAGGGATTTAGCAGGTTTAGAGAGTATTGGAACTTGGAGTTACCTGAGGGGTGTCACGGTATATATAGTGGTGATCCAATAATCACCGTTGGAGTAGTTTCACTTTTGGAGGTGGATAACCTTCCCTTTATCTTAGGGTGGTTGGGATATTTCTTCTGGAAGTGGGCTGAGAGATTTTAGAGGCAGTTACTTATTTGACTAAGTATTTATCTGCCAGTTCTCGAACCCGACTTCTTTAGAAAAAGGTCTATGTCGACCGCTAATCTTTGGGTTGGGCCTTTTTAGCTTATTCGGACCAGGGCCATAATGTTAAGTCAGAATATGAACAACTGACCTCTTCAATTTTTTTTAATATTGATGTGTCTATGTCTAAGTTTAGAGTAATTGATGTTCTCACTGCTTTGTTAATATCACATTAGACATACGTAATTATCCCAATTCCCAACTCCTCAGTTAAACCTTTCTTTACAAATAACACTTATGCGTTTGGATTGGTTTTTTTTTTTTGGTTGGTGATGGTCTTTTTTGTGTCCCTCAAATATTTTTTTTATGTGATATTAATGATGCGTATGTTTAATATGATATTAAAATATGTCTAATCTGTTTAGATTTTTTTATGTTGATAATAAAAAAAATCTGTTTTTGGTGTTTAATATTATTTAGTTCACATTAATAAAAAAATTGTATTTTTATATTTTTTATTGAGTATTTAATTTGTGACATTAATAATAATAATAATTAAAGCTTGATATATTTAATTTTAAATATTGCATTGTTATTGTCCATGTTAATAATAATATTTTTTATTTTTAGATTTTAATTTTTATGTTAATAATGAATAAAATTATATTCAAAAATTAAAATATTATTGTCTGGTATGCATTATTTTTTTTTGTATTAAATATGCTATCTAAGTAAAGTTAAATTATATTCAGGAATTAAAAAGAAAAAATAATTTTTGTTAGTATTTTGTAATTTAATGATTTTGATCTTTTATTTTTTATAAAAAATTTGAAGAGCTCAGTAAATACAAAGTAATTAATAAATCATTAAAAGTTTAAAAAAATAGTAAATTTATGAGAAAATAAAACTAAAAAATATATATATTGAATTTTAAAATAAGAATAATTTATGTTAATAAATTGATTGGAGATTAAAATTATACAGATGTATTGAATATAAATTAGTTTTAAACATGTCCTAATCATTTATACGATTAAATATATAAAATAATTATTTTTATCGATGTAACGTTATTAATATATTTGTGAAGACATACATTTTAAATTTTAACTTTTAATTTTAATTTATTTTTATAATTTTATATTTTATTTAATTATGGCTGGATCAACTGGGTGAATTAGTGACCCATCAGTTAAATCAGTAATCCGGTGATCCAGTCGTATGATTAGATTAATTACCGGTTTGATTCTGATAATTATGTTATTTAGGATTTAAATTCTAGGATTTGAGATTAAGAACTAACTCGTGTTATGAGTTTTTAAGATAGAGAAAATTAGATTTTTCAATTTATATGGAAGAAGGTGATTGAAACGTTGATTCGGGTGAGTTTCGTGAAAAATAGATTAAGTAAAAAATAATGGTTAAGATGAGAGATTCAGGGTAAGTATACTTGTGAGGAAAATACTTCTATTAATGACAAATAAGTAATACAAGTACTAATAATGAGGAATAGAGGTAGAGAACAAGTGTTGAGACCTTCACTAATGTCACAAGAGGATGAATAAGTTTTGTTTAAAGTGGACAGGGGTTGGTTAATGGTCGTTGAGTGTTCAGGTGGGACACCCAAATGCCAGTTTTTACTCATGAAGGTGATGAATGAAATGAAGAACAAAGAGAGAAATTTTGGGGAGAGAAAAAAATGAGTTTTTGAACTTCTTCCCTTCCAGAAAAAAGATAAAAGGTCCCTTTAAAGAGGTGGCTTGAGGTCCTTTTATAGTGTAAAACTATTTTGAAGAGGAAATCTATTGTCCAATGGTTATAGTCTGATATTTGGTTTACTCTTTTTATCTCAAATATTTTTAGGTATTCCTGTCACTTCAAGTCTTTTCAACTGTTCATTGGAAGAAGTTGATTTCCATAAGTTAAACTAAAGCTCATGACATGTAACATTAGTGAAGGGACATTTAGTTTGGTTTTCTTTCAACTAGATGACACTCTTTACACTCTAAATCTAACCAATCCATTTCCACCAATTTAGTTTCCACCAAAGAGAAATTCAACTTCTCAAGGTGTTCTTTTGGGTTCCATCTTTTCACCCAATACCTTTAGGAGGAACTTGACTCTTGTTTGACCATGTTTGTAGGTCATTCTTAAAATTATTTATGTACAAAAAAGGTTTATATTTTTAGTACACAATCATAAGCCCCATGCAGTCTTTGAGGGTACAAAGTATTTCCTCAAGTTGCATTAAACTTTTTTGTACTCAACAGAGCTATAATAATTTAATAATTTTTTTAGCATATCATTACTATAAGAATAAATCTCCCCTATTTTATTCATTTTTTTATAATGATATATAAATTTGTGTAATTTGAATAGGATTATGTACTCATAAAAAAATTAATAATAGACTGCTTTTGTGAAAGAATTTTGAATGTTAATAGAAAACATAAATAAATAAATGAATAGAAAAATAAATAAATAAATAGGTAGATTCTTAAGAAAGAAGAAGGGGAGAAACTCTTACCCACTTAATCTGACGCATTTAAATTTTGGGTCCCTGAGTTTGGAGAGAGGCATAAAGTTGGATAGGAGAGAGAGTATTCCTTATCATCTCTGCTAGGGTATTTTTGTACATAGTAGTATTTTTTAGTATCATCACTGTTATCACCACTAGGGGTAGCAAACGGGCCTAAACCCACCAGGCCGGCCCGCGTAACCCGCCAAAAAAAGCGGGTCGGGCTGAAAAATTGGGACCGCCAAATAGCAAAAGCCCGCTTAACCCATACCGCTTAAACTGTGGGTTTTGGCGGGCTTTGGCGGGCGGGGCGGGCTTCCCCGCCGGGCTTAGTATTTTTTTAGCAAGGGGTATTTTTATAATTTTTTTACCAAAACTCAACTTTCCCCAACCCAACTTACAAGAGAATGAAGATGAAAATTGAGTATTTTAGATTATGTTTGTTTTGTTTTAGAGACAATATTGTTAATTATGTTTTGGATTATATTTATTTTGCTTTGAAAACAATATTTATAATTACAAAGACTTTAATGTTTGTGAATATAAAAATTATAATTTGTTTATACTTTTAAAAATTATAATAGTTAAAAGTAAAAAATAAAAGAGATTTTTTTATATCTTTATATATATTATTTAATAGTTAAAAGTAAAAAAAAAGAGAGGATATTTGGCGGGCTTAACCCGCCGGCCCGCCAGCCCGCCGTTAGGTGGGGCGGGCTGGGATTCTAGGACCGCCTCACTAGGCGGGGCGGGGCGGGCTTCCCCGCTTGCCACCCCTAATCACCACTACCATCCAAACCCTCTGTCTTCTTCAATAATTAGAAGTTTTTCTTAGGGCAAATAACACTCCCACATTCAACTTCGCTCTGTCTTCCTATTTGGTAAGATTCTTTTTCTTCTTCTATTCTCTTTTTTTCTCCAGCCTTGCTCTTGTTTGGTCATAAAATGCATACTCTTATTTTCTTGTATGAAATTCTGGTGCTTAAGTATCTGCTATTGTATATTTGACATTTTTGGTATTATTCTGAATTTTGTTATTCTGAATTCGTGTGATTCTGAACTCTTATCATTATTCGTACTCTTGTTACTCTGAATCCTTGTTATCATGTTCTTTATCTTCGTTTTCATGTAACTCCTTCCAGTCCCCATGTGTATTGGATTGCTAATTTTGGAATTAGCTATAGGGATTATTCGATAAAGGTCTTTCACTTTACAACTTTAGATGTTATATCCTTGTTTGTACATGTTCTCATTTGTATATGTTTCCAATGGCATCACAAAATAAAAGAAATTGAGTTAAAAATTATAAGCAATGTTCATTTGCAACTATAAAATAGATATTTAAAAATAAGAATTTTTTTTTGTATAGTATAGTCATAACTCATAAGTAATTTGTTTATAAACTTTTTCAATTAGAGCAATTTACTAGTATTCAACATTCGTATTCTTTCAAAGCTATAAACGTATAACATCTTGCAATGTTTTCATATACTTCACCAAATGAGAGACGATATTGTGACGATATGAGGAGTTAGTGGCCTTATCAAGTAAAGAATATGATGAATAATTTTCATACCTTTGCTTTTTTATTTCATTTGAGAACTCCATGGTTATTTTCTTGACACGCGATGCTTCTTTGGCTTTTCCAGAATTTCTTGAGTGTTCTGCAATATTCTCCTTTATATTTTGAGTTGGTGTTCTTGGAAATCTTATGGTTGGAATTGTGATGATATTGGTACTCTTTCGATTTTGTTATTGGTGCTGAGTATTTTTGTCGTTAGTATTCATGTGATCTTGATATTCACTCTATTTTGTTGTTGCTGTTCTCCTTCTTTCCCCCTTTTTTTAGGAATTATTTCTTTTTGTTGTCATGCCTCGTGTGAAACTTGCTGAGATATTGGATAGTGACCCAGAGGACTCTAGTAATAGTTTGGGTACTGACTCTTCTGTGGATGATATGGGTGATGTTCCTCAAGAATATGCAATCAGATTTTCTGAATCTATCCCCCAACCTTGGGTTAAACCATCAGATAATAGGACTATTTTTGTGAATCCTCCTCTGATTAAGAAACCTTTTTTGGACCCTCCTTCCTTTGGCTCGTTATTAGGTATGGATAAAACTATGAAACCCGGTTTTGATTCTTTAGATTGTAGAGTTTTGGGTGAATTTGTTGAGAAACTTTCATATCAAGTGGGTCTTGCTCTACTTCGTTCTCGGTTGAAGCGCCAAGAATTTTCATGGACGTCTTTTAAATCTGAGGCAGCTACTCACGTGAATAAGGTTTAGCAAAAGTGGGTATTCACAGTATTATTTGAGGAGGGTGGTAGTTTTATGAGGAGATTAAAATTTGCTGGTGTTGCTGAGGCTATCCGTACATCTGCAGGTTGGTTGTTCTCTACCATCTATCATCATAATTGATTCTTATCATTTCTTTACTTTGTTGCTATATATTGAAGAAGCACTAATTGATTTCTTCTTGGCAGACTTGGGTGTTCAAAGAAATGGATATGATATGAGTTTACTTTGGCAGAGGTGGTGTTCTCAAACTTATACTTTTCTGACTTCTTGGGGTGAGTTTTCACCCACTTTGAAAGATGTTGTAGTTCTTCTTCAACTACCGGTGTTTGGCAGTGTAGATCTCACTCTTCTTCGCCCAGATTCTGATCTGCTTAAGCTTGCGAGACATCTTCAAATGAGTTTAAGTGATGCTGGTCAATATGCAAAAGAGTTGTCTACGAGTAGGCGTGTTAAGAAATCTTCCTCCAAGGATAAGCATCCAAAGACTCGTAGGTCCTCGAAGGAAAAAGAAGTGGTTGGCAACAAGCAAGATTTCAAGAAGAAGAAGATTACTGTTAAGTATTCTTACTCTAATTGGTCTTGTTATTTCTTTGGTGATTTTCTCAATGGTGAGTTTGTCCCTACTCCTGCTGTTCCTTCAGATCTTAGGGAAGCTGCTTTTGTCGCTTATCGGTTAAGTAAATATGTGTTTTTGGGACCGACGGTGTATGAGCCATGGGGTGTTTCTTTTAGCTTGCTTGATTGTTGGAGGAGAACGTCTACCATTGGCTTCTCTGTATCTCGGTAGTTTATATATGCGGCTTGATCAATTTTCTAAGCAACTCAAGATTGCTCATGGTCGCTTTCCAGTATTGACTTTCATTGATGAAATATTTCTTCAACTCTTTCTTTTTGAGCAGTTTTCTCAGTTTGCTCCAATCCGTAAGCCCCCTACAATTCTTCCAGATAAGAAGGCAAGTCCTCGTGCTTGGATTTGGGGTTCAGCTCATCCTTCCAAATCTTTAGAGGATGTTATTGATTTGGAGGAATATTTTTGTTTTCGCCCGTACGTAACCTCTTACCAGCCTAGTGCATCGGTTATTCATTGTATATATTCTGCTTGTCTTGAACATGACCGCAATGATATTTCCACTGGCAAGAAAGGGGCTTACGACTTTTGGCTTCTGTGTACTTCTCCTACCCCCATTCCTGGTTTGATTGTTATGGATAGGGACTTTCATTGTGGAGCTTTGATCTGTCCAGTAATCTACCATCCAGATAGGGTAAGTCGCCAACTAGGGTGGGACCAAGATCCAAAAAATGTGGAGCATATTTTTTTCACCGAAAAATTTAATAAAAAAGTTTTTGTTTCAAAAAGAACTCCCGGAGTACAATCCTTGCTTGGTTGTTCCTCTTGATAGGGATGGGGGAGTTACAATGGAGTATGTGGATTACCTCATGCGTATGAAGAAGCATATTAGGCAATATGAGGGTACCTCCGTTCCAGATGTCAGATCATTTGTTCCAGTTTTGATCAAGGATCCATATTTCATGATTGGAAACCTTTCTCCTTCGACCATTGCAAGTAATATTTGCTCTTTGCTGATTCTTGTTTTTTGTTTCTTCACTTATTTTTTGTCTCTCTCTCCTTTTTTTTGGGCTTTGTGTGTTTGACTATTGTATCTTCTATGCTGGTGTTTTGTAGACTTGGACGCCAGGTGTTACAAACATCCACCTTCTTCAAAGAGAAAATCTGATGATTCAGTTGTTACTGCTAAAGTGGTCAAGCATAGTAAAGTGGAGAGTTCAAATCTTAAGGTTACAAAGAGGTCTCTTAAAAAACCACCTAAGCCTTCCATTGATGCTACACCTTCACCAATTTCCACTGGCTCAGGAATTTCTCCTTCCTCGACAACAAAAGCTAAAGGTTCTTTTGTCGCTGCTTGCTTTGTTAAATCATCACAGTCTCCTGGTAAGGATGTGGCTAGCTTATCTAGAAATGCTGTAAAGCGTAGGTCTCATCGTCTTTTGGGTAAAATGAAAATAATTCCAAATGTACCTTCTAATCCGGTAAATATAGGCGATGAAAGCTCCCAAGAAAGGGTCAGTGGGGACTCTCCTAATTCATTTGTTGTTGGCGACGTCCCTAACGAGGGTACTACCCAAGATGTTGTTCAAGGTGGCCCACGAGCAATAGCAAGTTCTAAGAGCAATGTTGACATTGAGCCGGGTGTTACCTGCCAAGGGGATCCTACTAGAAGCGATGTTACTCCCATCCGAACGATATTTCCTAGTGCAGGTACAACTGTTGTTTCTGAGTCCACATTTCAAGCTTCGAGCACTTATAATGTCACAAAGGAACCCTCAGCTAGTGCTTCTTTCTGTGTGTTCCATTGTATTTCTTTTCATTTATTAGGCGTGTAGCATTTTACAAGTCCTTGATAGAAAAGGTGTTTTCTTACTTGTTTGTTTTGCTTTTCAGTTTCTGTCCGTGATGAGTTTGAGTATTTTGATGGCGATGCGAAGAGTTTGTTATTGGAGATTGCATCCCAGGCTCCTTCCTTCCTGCTTCCAAATGACCTAAACTGCCTTTTGAAGAAGCTTGGGTATCAAGCTTTCCTGGATGCATGGAATTTCTTTACTTCGCACTCCCTTGCAGACTTGTGGGGTACTCATCGGAATATGGTAGAAAATAATCTAAATAACCTTAAGTTATTTAAATTTAGTAGTCGTTGGCTTGAGAATCTTTCTGCTAAATTGGAGCCTCCACCTGGGGTACCTGATCTTGCTAGAGAAGAATTATTGTCTAAAGAGTATCGTGTTCTCTCTTCTGATGTTTCTACTCTTCAAGAAAAGGTTCGCAAGCTTACATCTGAATTGAACACCATGAAGGCTAGGTTAGCCAACGTCAACTTGGAGCGAGAGCAATTGGCCAAACATAAGGAGGCTGCTTCTTCTGTAATTTCTTATAGTGATATTTTGTGGCTGTGATCATTTTCCAGCACTTTATTTTGTAAAATATGTAATACTTTGACAAAGTATATTTTTGTCCTGCTGCTTCTATGACTTTCATTGTACACATCTTTTTGGGTGTTATGCTTCCCCTCTTTTTTTTTTTATATATACTGTGCATACTCCTCCAGGTGTTTTATTTTTCTGTACCTGCTTGTGTGATCACTTTATTTTGGATACACACACTTTTTTTTTGCAAGGGAGGGTATGATTCTAAGAAGAGCAGGATTATCTACTGCTTTTTTTTCTCTGCCTTTTTTTCAGCCAAAAAAGAAAAGTACCTAGAATTTTATTACCCTATTTATGCTCTCTCTTTTTTAGGAGCTTGGAGGGTGGGGTACTTCACTTTTTGGAAATATTTTGTACTGTAGATTTTTAAGATGCATCATTCACAACTTTTGAGTATATAATTGCTAATGCAATTTTTTCATGCATTGCATGATGCTTGTAGAATAATATAACATAAACATTGGCTCTTGATAAAGAAGCCCTTTGGAATTGAAATTCAAACTACTAAAGCTGAAAGTAGGCATAGTACTTCTTGACATACTTGAAATTGATGGGGCCAGTGGTTGTTCGATGATCTGGGTCCAGCAGGATACAGTGTCCGTTGGAGTGTACTTCAGAAACAATGTAAGGACCCTCCCATTTGGGAGCCTATTTTGGCAAAGACATCTTCCTCATTACTGTGTCTACTTATTTTAATACCAGATCAACTTCTAGGAACACCCTAGGCTGAACATGCTTGTCATAAGCTAATGCTAGTCTCCGGTGGTATTCTTCCATCTTGCTTCCTACAACTTCTCTTTTTTCTTCCAATTCTTGCAACTCAGCTTCATGATTCCTTGCTTCGTCTAACAACATCCTGGTGGTGGGTACCTCAATCGCTGTTGGCAGTACAGCTTTAACCCCGTAAACTAACGAAAAGGGTGTTACTCCAGTTGTTCCATGTCTAGTTGTTCTGTAAGCCTAAAGAGAAAGTGGTAGGTATTCACTCCAATCTTTATGGGCATCGGTCACCATCTTTGTGAGTATTTTCAAAAGGCTCTTGTTAGTAGCCTGATGGGAGCGGAAATTGGCGAGTTAAGAATGGTTATAAAATATCCGTTGCAAGTATAGTTCTCAATCAACCAGAAATCCGCTCATCAATTTAGAAGGGTGTCACAGAAATTAAAATCAAAATACTGGGAGTATGAATCCCAGGTCGTCTTCCAACGAGTTACAGAAAAGTGTGCTATTTTATTAATCAGATATTTTCTAAAAGGTTTGAGTTGAATGACAGAAAATTAAATTAGAGAATTTATATAAATTTAAATAAAAGTCTTGACTGGGAGTTGATTAGCTGAAAGCCATATTCGTGTTGGAGTACTCTTAAGATCAATTGACAATTGAGGGTTATTGTGTTTAGTTGTCCCTTACTAAGTAAGGGTAAGTCAAACGAGTTGGAATGCTGTTCTATCCACAAGTTCCAACCCACTCTTGGGAGGATTGGTGTTAGTGAATAGAGAGCAATCCAACAATAAACCCAATTACAATCTCTCTCTTGAGCATCCTAACTCAAGGGTTCCTTTCAATCATCTCCCCATCAAGTTAGAGAACTACTCGCTCATTGTAAATGTAAAATTCATAACATAAGAAAGGGAATTAAAGAAAGACATGATAAATAATGATCAAAAGATTAATTAAAAATAAAAGTAATTCTTATATTAATAAATGCTAAAATAATCCAATAGTAAAATTAAGTAAATTAAGGAACATGGAAGAGTAAGAGACAAGTAAAGAAAACGAACTAGAATGTCGAAGTCTTGATGAGGCAATAACTCTTCTCAATATCCCAATGCAAAAACAATGATCATAACAAATCTTAAAAATGATGAATGTGTAAAGAGAAAACCTAGAGGAGAGAAAAACTAGATCTCAAAACTAAAACTATGCGGAATGAATATTGTTGGTTTGTGCATGTTCTCTGGCTCTAGTATGCTTTTCTGGGCCGAAAACTGGGTCAAAATAAGGCCCGAAATCACCCCCAGCGATTCTGCAGATTATGCAGATCGCGCATGTCACGCGGTCGCGTCATCCATGCAGCAGCGTCATTCGGCTTTCTGCTTTGCCACGCGGTCGCGTCATCCATGCGGCCGCGTCACTTCTCGCTAGTCATCTCCTCAATTCCTTGTGTTCCTTCCATTTTTGCAAGCTTCCTCTCTAATTTCCAACTCATTCATGCCCTATAAAGCCTGAAACACTTAACACACAGATCACATCATCGAATGGAATAAAGGAGAAATAAAATACATAATTAAAAGTCTCTAGGAAGCAAGTTTTCAATCATGCAATAACTTTAGGAAGGAATTATAAATGCATGCTTATTTAATGAATAAGTGGGTAAAGATCATGATAAAACCACATAAATAAACACAATATAAACCATAAAATAGTGGTTTATCAACCTCCCCACACTTAAACATTAGCATGTCCTCATGCTTAGTTGAAGGTGATAAAATGAATGAGTAAGAACATGTAAAACCTATGAAATGCAATGCAACCTATATATATGAATGCAACTATATGATCTTTGTCCACTTGATCAAAAGTAAGTAAGCTCTTCAAAACAATTACAAATCAAATTCCACTAACTCAATTCTTATACAGTAAGAACAGATAAAAATGCAAGAAGATAGCTCACGAAAGCAGGGAACATAGAAATTCAAGCATGGAACCCTCACTGATGATGTATGTACACTCTAGTCTCTCTAGTGTATAGGGTCATCACTCTATCCTTCTCTAATCATGCTCTCTAATTTTTGTTCTTCTCCTAACCAATCAACAACATTTAATATACCAAGCAAACATCATGAGGTCTTTTCAAGGTTGTACTGGGGCCAAGGTAGGGGTAAGGATATACATATGGCTAAGTAAGCTTATAAATTGAATCTTTAATTAACCCAAGCTTTAACATAACCTATATATATTCTATATAACTTTAGAATTCATACCTAGCTACCCAGAAATCTCTTTCACATCCATACTCATGTATCAACCTTTTAATTTGATTTTATCATACATGCATTGATCTTTGAATGCTTGACTTAGCATTGGGGTAATTTTGTCCCCTTATTTATTTATTGAGTATTTTTGGATTTTTTTCATAAGCATAGAAACATAAAAATAACACAGCTTATCAATGCACATAGATTTTTAATTCTTATAGTTTCACATGAGTAGGTATCCAAATTCCCATAATATTATCATGACTCATTCCCTTATTATCCTTTGTTCCCACAATTTCCCATACTTGATTGCCTCACACAATTCTATCTTAAGCTAACCAAAGATTCAATTTGGGATATATAATTGTTTTTCCGCTTAAGGCTAGTAATGTGGTAAAATATAGAACAAATGGGATTTAAAGGCTCAAAGTGGCTAACAAAGGTAATTGAAAGGGTAGGCTTTATTTGGATAAGTGAGCTAAACAAATAATGGCCTCAATCATGTGCAAATATATAAATATAATAAACATTGGACATATAGGATGAAACAAAATATAGATTACAATCATAGAGAAGTAAACACACAAGAATAAAATAATTATGGTTAAATAATGTAACCATTCATAAAGGCTCAATTCTCATAGGTTGTGTGTTCTTTAGCTCAAAAATCATGTTCCAAATACAACTTCAAACAAATTTAACATAAAAGTTTTAATTAAAATTAGTGAAATTTTGTTCCAAAGATAGGGTCTTAGAAGAAACTTATTGTCTTTTCAATCAAGCAGAACATGCATGCAACTAACCTATTACTATGCAATTTATCCTATTCTATAAAAGAAAAATCTAACTAAATATCCTAATTTATTGGTGCTAGGGAAGAGAAATTACCTCCGGAAGTCAGGTACTGACCGAGCTCCCCACACTTAAGGCTTTGCACCGTCCTCGGTGCCATCTGTCAAGAACAAAAGTGGGCTGGTAGCAGTATCTCCACAGTCGAGACCATCATGGCTCCCTGTGCTGGTAAAGGAAGTGGAGTCCGGGGTGTCTAAGTCCGGGGTGTCTGAGTCCTTGAATTTTCCCATGATCAGCTCTTTGAGGTATGTGAATCGGCGCTTGTTACGACGCTCTCTCAGCTTAGCTTTGTGTTCTTGTCGATCCAACTTTTCAAGTATCTGATGGAGCAGTTGGGCTGTTGTAGGTGCTTGTGGTGTTGAAGAAGGAATATCTTCAACTGGTTCAGTAGGCTGGCTGATAGTGGCTGCTGGAAGTCTAAGGTACTTCCTGTTGGGGACAAACTGATCATCCCTTGGAAGTATGGCTTTGGTGTCCCCAGCTCTGTAGGAGACTCCAGCTGCTGAGACAAGATCTGAGACCAGGGCTGGAAAAGGTAAGTTGCCAGTGATTTGTACGTGTCCCATTGCATTCCGGATATGTCTTGGTAGATTCAGAGGTTGGTCTGTAAGGATGCACCATAGTAGAACGGCCATGTCCGCAGTGAAGGAGGACTCGTGAGTGCTCGGAAAGACATAATGGGATATGATCTGTGCCCATACGCGAGCCTCCAAGGTAAGTGCTGAAGCCGATATTCCCTTACGGCGGGTACGATGGTATCCGTAGATCTATCGACTGCCAGGTAGTACGATAACTCTGAGAATGGCGTCCCAGTCAAATTGGTACATCTGGCGCTTGAGTGCGGCTTCTTGAAAGGCGTCCAATCCTTCTAGAATAGGGGGAAGACTTAAAACTTTTTGAATGGCCTCTTCTGTAATGGGGACTTGCTTTTGACGGACATAGACAGACTGCAGGGTCGGCAGGTGGAAGTTGGAGTAGAACTCGACTACCCAAGAAAGATTGACCTGCCTTGGCTGTCTCTGTAGGAAATCCCATTGTCTTCGGGCAATCTGCGGCTCAACAAATGTAGCAATGTGGTTTGAGAGGAGAAGAAGGTATTCGTTGTTGTAACTCCTTTCTACCAGGATGGGGAACATCTGCTCACAGTAGCGGTTGGGGAATCGCGCAGTGTCCTTTGCTGGGAAGGCTCTTTCTTTATCATCAACCTTTATAATCCTCTTAATTTTCTTCGTTGAGGGCTTAACCGTAGTTGAAGAAGGTTCTGCCACTAATGCTCTCTTCGTTCCTCTCCTTGCTGGTTGTTTGGGAGTAGCTTTCTCTTTTCCTTTCTTGGTGGCCATCCTGAAAAAGGGAAGAGAAAGTAAATTAAATTCAAAGGTGTAGAGCAAGGAAGAGAACGGAAAAGGATGGTTATAAATGCACATAAAAAGATAAATGATATTAACACACGCTCATGAGTACATGTGAAAACTCATTAATGGAAAATAACTAGTGCATATGATGACAAGTAAATGCAAGGTGTTTATTGGCATGCCGGCAAAGGGCATGAGTAGCATAGATCAAGCATCACTCGTAACAAACCATCACGTTTGTATTGACAATTAAATTCAATGAATAAAATAGTAAAGGGAATTTGTGAAAAGCAAGCATTGAATATTAGAGTAGAAAAATGTAGAGAAGTTCATAATGCCATATGGGCTTTTTCACAAACACATAGCATGCATGTAGAAGAAGCTTTTGAAAATAAGGATTTGAACATGTAAGTAATCCCTTAAAAAGCAATATAATTGTCGAATAAATTTACAACAATCCACAAGCATATAATAATAAATAGTGACTCAAATAAATTGATAACACCAAGTAAAAAGGGAAAAGAAAGAAAAAGAAAATATGAACAATGAAGGTAAAAAGAAAAGAAAAGAGATGACATATAAAAATAAGAAGAATAATAGAAAAGTAAGGAAGGAAGGAAGGAGAAAGAAAAACCTTGTTAATGGGGTGAGAGAGTGTAAAAGGTGAGAAATAAGGAAGAAGGGAGGAAGGAAGGGAGAAGAAATAAGGAGGGAAAAGAGAAAAATAGGATTGAGGGGAAAAAAGATATGATAATTGGCAAAATTAGGAAGGCTGTGCGGCGCAAGTGACGCGGTCGCATGGGGCACGTGGTCGCACGCCTTGCGCTTAAACTCAATGACGTGAACGCGTCGGTCACGCGGTCGCGTGACCCGTTTTAGGCTAATGGCGTGAGGGTAGCCTCGCACTCGCACAACTCTCTATTCAAAATCATAATAGTGCCAAATTTTGGGTGACGCGATCGCATAGGGCATGCGATCGCGTGAGTGGTCAATTCTTGGGATACGACGCGGTCGCGTGGGGCATGCGATCGCGTGAGAGGGATTGCGCGTCTAGCGCCAGTCCAGCACCACTCTAGCACAACTTTCGGCTGTGCACCTTATTACGTCGAAATCCAGGTCACGCGGCCGCGTGGGCACGCGGTCGCGTGGGCACGCGGTCGCGTGGGAGGCCATTATTCCCCTATGACGCGGTCGCGTGGGACGATTTGTGCCATTGGCACGCCTCCAGCCCTGCTCCTGCGTAACTCTCTGTTCATATTATAATTGTCTCCCAGCTCCCTGCGACGCGGACGCGTCAATGATGCGGTCGCGTCGCGTGATTTTTTTTTAATTAAAAATATGTGAATGTAGATGCACGAAATGTACTAATGAAGAGAAGAGTTATTGAATAAGAAAATTAAAAATAAGGAAAAGAACGATCATACCATGGTAGGAGAGGGTTGTCTCCCACTTAGCACTTTGTTTTAACGTCCGTAAGTTGGACGCTCCACTAGCTCAGTCTTCAGCTATGTGAGGATCTTCCAAGAGGAAGATCTCGAGCTCCTTGTTCTTCTTCAGCTTCTCGCCATGGTACATCTTTAAACGATGTCCATTAACTTTGATAGGTTCAGAGCTTGAAGGATGACTCAGGTGATAGACTCCGTATGGTTCGGCCTTCTCTACTCTGTATGGACCTTCCCATCTTGATCTCAACTTGCCTGGCATGAGCCTTAGTCGAGATTTATAGAGGAGGACTAAGTCCCCAGGTTGGAACTCTTTCCTCTTGATGTGCTGATCATGTACAGCCTTCATCTTCTCCTTGTATAGTCTTGAGTTCTCATAAGCTTCTAGGCGAAGGCTTTCCAGTTCCTGCAGTTGCAACTTCCTTTCAGCTCCGGCTTTTCCAATTCCCATGTTGCATTCTTTTACTGCCCAAAAGGCTTTATGCTCTATTTCAACAGGGAGATGACATGCTTTTCCATAAACTAAGTGGAAAGGACTCATCCCAATGGGTGTTTTGTATGCTGTTCTGTATGCCCAGAGTGCATCTTATAGCCTGGTGCTCCAGTCTCTTCTATGAGGTTTGACTATCTTCTGCAAAATACGCTTTATCTCTCTATTTGACACCTCGGCTTGCCCATTAGTCTGAGGATGGTAGGCTGTTGCAACTTTGTGAATTATCCCATGCTTCTTCATTAGTCCTGTTAGTCTTCTGTTACAAAAATGGGTGCATTGATCGCTCACGATTGCTCATGGTGATCCAAAGCGACAGATAATATGGTTTCTTACAAAGGAAACAACAGTGTTAGCATCATCATTGTGGGTAGGAATTGCTTCCACCCATTTGGAAACGTAATCCACAGCTAACAAGATATAGAAATAACCATTAGAATTTGGAAATGGACCCATGAAGTTAATGCCCCAAACATAAAAAATTTCACAAAAAAGCATAATCTGTTGAGACATCTCATCCCTCCTGGATATATTACCAAATTTCTGGCATGGGAAACAAGATTTACAAAATTCAGCAGCGTCCTTAAAAAGAGTAGGCCACCAGAATCCACAGTTTAAGATCTTTCTAGCAGTTCTTTGAGGGCCAAAATGTCCTCCACTCTCAGATGAGTGACAGGCCTCTAAGATGGACTGGAATTCTGATTGAGGCATACACCGTCTTATTACCTGGTCAGCGCCACATCTTCATAAATATGGGTCATCCCATATATAATATTTAGACTCACTTTTCAGCTTGTCTATTTGATGCTTAGAAAAGTTTGGAGGAAAGGTGCGGCTAACTAGATAATTAGCTACAGGTGCATACCAAGGGACTATCTCAGATACTTCTTGCAGGTTATCAAATGGGAAATTATCAGATATAGGAGTGGAATCATCTGTAATATGCTCAAGGCGACTCAAGTGGTCTGCCACTAAATTCTGGTTACCACTCCTATCCTTAATTTCTAAATCAAATTCTTGTAATAGCAGTATGACGTTAGGATTTTTGCCAGTAAAGAATGTCATAAAAACAGTCGCGTTGTAGATATAGTCTCTAAACCGACAAAAATCCCTTCGTACAAACGTTTTGGTTGTCATAAGTAACAAACTCCTTTTAAAATTGATAACCGAGTATTTAAACCTCGGGTCGTCTTCTCAAGGAATTGCAGGGAGGTATGTTCTTATTATTGGTTATGAGTTTGTAAATTGGGGTTTAGGAAGTAAGGTGGGAATATGTTATATGACAAATAAAATAAAATAATAATAATAAAATAAAATCTCTTGGCAAGGTATAAGAACTGGAGGTCCTATCCTTATCAATTGTGATGAAAATTGTATTTTAATCTCACTTTGTTAACCTCTAACTATGAAGGTAGATCAAGTGGATTAATTAGCTTAATCCTCAGGTCCTAGTCAATTCCGATGGAAAGACTAGAGTTATTGGAGCAACTCCCAATTTCAACCACTCCTTTATTTGACAGCTCAAGCATTACCAATTACTTAACCAAAGCCAAAAGAAAGAAAATATCTAAATTAAATAGCATCAATATAAATAAAGCAAAGCAAAATTAAATCTGAAAATTCCTCAAATTATATTAATAAAAGCAATCCAATCTAACATGAAAGATTTATGAATCAAATGGGCAACATAAGTAATTAACAAATAAAAGTATTAGAGCATCTAAAAGTAGAAGAGAAATAATAACTGAAGAATATTGAACCTGGGATTTAGAGGCACTCCTAAAACTAAGAGAAATCCTAAATCCTAATCCTAAGAGAGAGGAGAGAACCTCTCTCTCTAAAAACTACATCTACTCCTAAAATTGTGAATATGAAAGCCTCCTATGAATGGATGTATTTCTCCACTTTATAGCCTCTAATCTGTGTTTTCTGGGCCACAAACTGGGTCAGAAACAGCCCAGAATTCACTGGTTGCGAATTCAGATTTGCTGATTTTCGTCACTTGCGACGCGGCCGCATGGAGCACGCGGTCGCGTCGCCTAGCATCAGAGCAACTATGGCATATTATTTATCAAATCGAAGCCCCGGACGTTAGCTTTTCAAAGCAACTAGAACCGCGTCGTTTGGACCTCTGTAGCTAAAGTTATAGCCGTTTGAGTGCAGAGAGGTCAGGCTGGACAACTTAGCAATTTCTCCAACTTCTTGCATTCCTTCCACTTTTGCATGCTTCCTTTCTACCCTCTGAGCCATTCATGCCCTGTAATCTCTGAAATTACTTAACACACATATCAAGGCATCTAATGGTAATAAGAGAGGATTAATATTAGCAATTATAAGTCCAAAGAAGCATGTTTTCAATCAAAGCACATAATTAGGAAGGCAAATGTAAAACCATGCAAATAGTATGAATAAGTGGGTAAAGAGTTAATAAAAACCACTCAATTGAGTACAAGATAAACCATAAAATAGTGGTTTATCAACCTCCCCACACTTAAACACTAGCATGTCCTCATGCTAAGCTCAAGAGAAGCTATAAAGAAATGAAGAGGAATGGTAGAATGTATGAAATGCAACCTATGAATGCAACTACATGCAAAATGTTTCTACCTACTTGGTTAAAAGTAAACAAATCCTTCAAGATGAAATATGAACTGGATTTCACTAATTCAAATCATGAAAATGAAGTACAAATAGACTTGCAAGAAGAAAATAGCTCATGAAAGTCGGGAATAAGGAATTGAGCATCGAACCCTCACTGGTAGTGTATACACTCTAATCACTCAAGTGTTTAAGGTTCGATTCTCTCAATTCTCTACTAACCTTGCTTTCTAAATTTTGCTTTTTTTCTACCAATCAACAAAAATTTAATGCACAGATACACATATCAAGAGGTCTTTTTAAGGGTTGTAATGGGGTTAGGGTCAAGATAGGATTGTATTTGGCCAAGTGGACTAAAATCTGAATCCTTAATTAACTTAAACTTTCCACCTAACTTTAGACAATCCATGTAATCACAATACAAATTCTAACTATCCATCAACCATGTTTTCCACATTATTCATGCATTCTAATTCTAAGTACCGTACATATGCATTGCTTTCACTTACTTTGGGGCATTTTGTCCCCTTTTTGCTTAATTGCTCTTTTTCTTTTCTTTTTCTTCCTTTTTTTTTATTATATATATATATTTTTTTTTCTTTTATTTTTCTCAATGCATATGATTAAATTATTGAATGCATGAACATGTCCTAAACATTTCTTTCACATTTTCATAAAGATATATAACACCCAATTCTTAAACCAAATATTTCCAAACTCACTTTTCCCCACACTTAATTCATGAGCACTCTCACTAGTCTAAGCTAACCAAGGATTCATTAAGGACATTATTATTTTTCACTTAGAGTTAATGATATGCTAAATAAAAAGAACAAAGGGGTACAATAGGCTCAAAATTGGTTTGCAAGGGATAATGAAAGGTAAGGCCATATGGGTATGTAAGCTCAGTGAAACAAAGGCCTCAATCATATAGGTGCATACATACATCAAACCATGGAAATATAGAATTAAGCAAGACAAAGATCACAATTTTAGAGAGAAAAAAAACACACATCAAAAAATAAAATATTGGTTGAAAAATGCAACCAATTCAAATAGGCTCAAAATCTCACAGGTTTTGTGTGTTCGAGCTCTAAACCATGTTCCAATATAATATTTCTTCAAACAAGTGTAACAAAAAATTTTATTCAAATTAGTGAAATGCTCTAAAAGGTTTCTTGAAAAAGAAAATATTACTTCAACCAGGTGGTAAAATATGCAAAAAATCAAACAAATATGCAATCAAACATGCAAATGCAACAATGAACAAACAAATAAAATAAAAATTTTGGTGTTGAGTCAGGAAATAACTAACCCATGGAGATCGGTATCGACCTCCCCACACTTAAAGATTGCACCGTCCTCGGTACATACTGAGATGTGCAGGTGGACGGGTTGCTCCAACTGACGCTTGTAGATGGAGGCGCCTTAATTGGAGATCTCTTGGTTCCTTTCGTTGCTGGTGTCTTGTCAATGGCCTTCTCTTTTCCTTTCTTGGTACCCATGCCTAAGGAAGAAGAAAAAGGAAGAGTGTGAAATATAGAAAACTAAGACCGAAAGGGAGGAAATTCCAAGTGATAAGGAATGCCAAAGGAAAGATGATAGTCCATCTACATGGTAGCTACAACATGTAGGGAAGACAACAATAAAGATTAAAAAGGGCAATTCAAAATAATTAGATGCAAGAGGGTAAAAACATGAAAATAATAGGCATGAGAAGCATAGCTCAAGCATCAAGTAATAAATGTGCCAAATTAAAGAGCATGTGTAATGATGACAATTGTGAATGATAATCTCAAATACATTGGGTGAGCAAGTTAAAATAGGGATGAAAATAACGTAATCCAAATGTATATGAGAGCCATAAGTAAATGTCAATTGTCAAATCTCTTCTCCGAGTAGCCACGTGCTCAAATAAAATAAGGCACTTATCCAAATAAAACTCCAACACCAATGAGAATAATGCAATGAATGAAATATGCAAATAAATGAAGTAAAATAAAATGAGAGGAAAAAAGGATGAGAAGAAAAAAGAAAGTGAGAAAGGAGAGAGAAGGAAGAAATTAGGATTAGAAAAGAGAAGATAAGAAAATTGGTACTAATCTGGATAGGTTGTGCGACGCTGGCAACGCGGTCGCGTGGGTGACGCGGTCGCGTGGGCACGCGATCGCGTGACTTGATTTGTGCTAGTGGCGCGAGTGCAGCCTCGCGGTCGCACAACTCTCTGTTCAAAACTCAGTATTGCCAAAATCTAGGGTGACGCGGTCGCGTGGGGGACGCGATCGCGTGAGTGGCCATCATGGGGATATGACGCGGACGCATGGGGCACGCGTTCGCGTGGTGAGGCTTGGGCTTTCAGCACGATTCCAGCCCAACTCCAGCTCAACTTTCGGCCATGCACCTTTTGATGTCGAAATCCAGGTCATGCAGCCGCGTGGGGCACGCGATCGCGTGGGAGGCCAGTATTCCCCTGCGACGCGGACGCGTCAGTGATGCGGTCGCGTGGGACGAATTGTGCCACTGGCACGCCTCCAGCCTTGCTCCAGCGTGACTCTCTGTTCGTTTTTATTTTCTCTTCTCTCCTTGCGATGCGGACGCGTCGTTGATGCAGTCGCGTCGCGTGCTCGCTTTTTTTTTTTTATAATCTGAAAAATACAGAATGCAGTGTTAATATGAATGTGATGCAAAACTCCAGGTTCAATATAACAAAATAAAATAAAATTCAAAAATAAATAAAAGTAAGTAATGAAAAGGGAACGATCATACCATGGTGGGTTGTCTCCCACCTAGCACTTTTAGTTATAGTCCTTAAGTTGGACATTTGATGAGATTCCTGCTATGGTGGCTTGTGCTTGTACTGATCCAGGAATCCCCACCAATGTTTGTATTTCCAGTAGCCTCCGGGGTCCTAAACTAAGCATGTAAAACCCTTAAGAAGCTTCAAACAGATTCTTAGGCTCCCGGGGTGACAAATGTCAGAACAGATTCCAGGATCCCAAACTTTACTTTTACACCCGTTCTTGTCTCGATCTGCACTTTTCCAGCCGAGTGAAAGGTGATCTGAATTCTCACTGCAGCGACCAAACAGCTTCCTAGACCTATTCAGTTGAGCTTTATACCAACCTTTGCGTTTAAACTTAAAGCTTCCAACCATGATGAACCTTGCTTGACAATTCTTATCACTGGCCATCTTCCTCTTACTCTTAATGCCACAAAGAGCTCTAAGTTGACCATCCGTCTCCAGTAGCCCATATTCAAGTGGAATTAGAAAACTAAGGGATATGAAATTTACCCACTTGAATGTTGTGAAGGATGATGGCAACTTAGGGGGAGGTATTTTTAATGAAATTGCAAGCTCCACTCCCTTGTTCTCTTCTCTGATAATTATCACCTCTTTGCAAACTTCTTCAATTTCAACCTCTTCCTCTTGGCAGCTCTCTTCCAATTCAATCTCCTCTTCATTGCTTTCCAAGGGCATGGGAGGTTGTGCTTTTTCTTCTTGAATCTCCATCTCTTGATCAACCTCTTCCAAGTCTTCAACTGTGATATGCCTTGGAGGTTGTACACCCTCCTTAGCATCAATTTCAAACGTCTTGGAAGGGGGTTCTATGACTGGACTTTCCCATGGAGGTTCTGCATTTCCTAAGTCTTCAACCACTTCTTCTTCTTCTTGAACAATGACAGCGTCTTCTACTTGTTCTAGTACGAATTCATTCTCTGTCTTGTCCACTGGGGTTTCTGGTATCTCCTTCATGCTACGCTCTTCACTAGACTGTCCACATGGAGCTGTGGCTGATCTTTGTATATTTGAGCGCCTAGAAGCCCATTGAATTAATGCTTGCTCCAGTTGTTGAGTGGTTGCCTGAAATCGATCCACTGTTTCCTTGAAACGATCCTTTGTCTCTTGATGCACCCGGTTATCATAGGTAGGATCATAGTGCTCTTGGATTGATGGATATGGAGATGGCAGATATTGAGGTGGTGGTGGGATGGGGAGATCATTCTGTGATTGAAAAGGAAGTGCACTAGAGCTTGAGGGTTGATTGTTAAAGGTATTTGGTGGTCTGATTTGGGCGGCGAGAGCTCGTATAGTGGAGTTTAGATCGGTAAGTGCTCTCTCCATGGAGGTTTGGGGTGGATCTATGTAAGGTTCATTTGGTTCATAAGGTGGTTGGTATGGTGGATGTGGGTTAGGGTCATATGGAGGTGAATGGCGGAAAGGGGCTTGTGAGTTTGGTGGTCCAAAGTTATGTTGAGGAAAGGGTTTATAGGCATATGGTGGTGGTTGTTGATAGTCCATTGGAGGTGGTTGTTGCCATGAGGGTTGATCAAATGCTTGTGGCTCCTCCCATCTTTGATTGTTCCAACCTTGATGCCTGTTCTCATTGTAATTTCTTCTTCCTGCAACATTATTGTAACCAGGCTCATAGCCAAAGGAGTGAGAGTTCATAGTAGCAAATAAAAAATTAAAAACAAAAATAAATTTAAATTTAAATTAAAAGGTTATTTAAATTTTGAATTTGAAAATTAAATTTTGAAATTTGAAATTTGAAATTTTGAAATTTGAATTTTAAAATTTGAATTTTAAATTTTTGAAATTTGAATTTTTGAAATTTGAAATTTGAAATTTGATTTTTGAAATAAGATAAGATAAGATAAAATTTTTAAAAATAAAAATCTGAAAAAAAAAATTTTTTCAAAAAAAATTAATTAAAAATATTTTTGAATTTAATGAGGAAAGAGAAAAATAATAAAATGACACCAAATTTCAAATTTTTAGATCAAAACGAAGAAAACAACTAAGAACAGCTTGAAGGTCAAGATGAACACGAAGAACAACTCGAAGATCAAGATGAACACTAAGAACAAATTTTTGAAAAATTTTGGAATAACTAAATAAAAACCAATAACCTCTTAATTTATGAAAAAGCAAAAATAAAAACAAAAATAAAAACAAATAAACAAACAAAAAGCAAAAAAAAATATTTACAATAACCAATAATAAGGCACACGTTTGCAATTCCCCGGCAACGGCGCCATTTTGACGTTAGGATTTTTGCCAGTAAAGAATGTCATAAAAACAGTCGCGTTGTAGATATAGTCTCTAAACCGACAAAAATCCCTTCGTACAAACGTTTTGGTTGTCACAAGTAACAAACCCCTTTTAAAATTGATAACCGAGTATTTAAACCTCGGGTCGTCTTCTCAAGGAATTGCAGGGAGGTATGTTCTTATTATTGGTTATGAGTTTGTAAATTGGAGTTTAGGAAGTAAGGTGGGAATATGTTATATGACAAATAAAATAAAATAATAATAATAATAAAATAAAATCTCTTGGCAAGGTATAAGAACTGGAGGTCCTATCCTTATCAATTGTGATAAAAATTGGATTTTAATCTCACTTTGTTAACCTCTAACTATGAAGGTAGATCAAGTGGATTAATTAGCTTAATCCTCAGGTCCTAGTCAATTCCGATGGAAAGACTAGAGTTATTGGAGCAACTCCCAATTTCAACCACTCCTTTATTTGACAGCTCAAGCGTTACCAATTACTTAACCAAAGCCAAAAGGAAGAAAATATCTAAATTAAATAGCATCAATATAAATAAAGCAAAGCAAAATTAAATCTAAAAATTCCTCAAATTATATTAATAAAAGCAATCCAATCTAACATGAAAGATTTATGAATCAAATGGGCAACATAAGTAATTAACAAATAAAAGTATTAGAGCATCTAAAAGTAGAAGAGAAATAATAACTGAAGAATATTGAACCTGGGATTTAGAGGCACTCCTAAAACTAAGAGAAATCCTAAATCCTAATCCTAAGAGAGAGGAGAGAACCTCTCTCTCTAAAAACTACATCTACTCCTAAAATTGTGAATATGAAAGCCTCCTATGAATGGATGCATTCCTCCACTTTATAGCCTCTAATCTGTGTTTTCTGGGCCGCAAACTGGGTCAGAAACAGCCCAGAATTTGCTGGTTGCGAATTTAGATTTGCTGATTTTCGTCACTTGCGACGCGGCCGCATGGAGCACGCGGTCGCGTCGCCTAGCATCAGAGCAACTATGGCATATTATATATCAAATCGAAGCCCGGACGTTAGCTTTCCAACGCAACTGAAACCGCGTCGTTTGGACCTCTGTAGCTAAAGTTATAGCCGTTTGAGTGCAGAGAGGTCAGGCTGGACAACTTAGCAATTTCTCCAACTTCTTGCATTCCTTCCACTTTTGCATGCTTCCTTTCTACCCTCTGAGCCATTCATGCCCTGTAATCTCTGAAATTACTTAACACACATATCAAGGCATCTAATGGTAATAAGAGAGGATTAATATTAGCAATTATAAGTCCAAAGAAGCATGTTTTCAATCAAAGCACATAATTAGGAAGGCAAATGTAAAACCATGCAAATAGTATGAATAAGTGGGTAAAGAGTTAATAAAAACCACTCAATTGAGTACAAGATAAACCATAAAATAGTGGTTTATCACAGTATCCAACGTATAAGCCTTGGTTTGGACTCCTTTTTAGATAATAAATACTTTAGAGCTGCGTGGTCTGAATACACTACTACTTTAGTACCAAGTAAATAGACTCGGAATTTATCCAGAGCAAAAACAATAGCAAGAAACTCTTTTTCAGTAGTAGTATAATTCGACTGAGCGGCATCTAAGATTTTAGACGCGTAAGCAATAACAAAAGGATCCTTACCTTCACGCTGAGCCAGTGCTGCTCCTACTGTATGGTTGGAAGCATCACACATTATTTCAAATGGTTGGCTCCAATCTGGTCCTCTCACGATTGGGGCTTGAGTCAGTGCGGTCTTCAACTTATCAAACGCTTGTTTTCAATTTTCACTGAACTCGAACTCAATATCTTTCTGCAGTAATCTGGATAAGGGAAGTGCTACCTTACTAAAGTCCTTAATGAACCTCCTGTAAAAACCTGCATGGCCAAGGAAAGAACGGACCTCTCTCACAGAAGAGGGATAAGATAAATTAGAAATAACATCCACCTTTACTGGATCTACAAAAATGTCAGTATTAGACACAACATGTCCTAGTACAATCCCTTGTTTAACCATAAAGTGGCATTTTTCAAAATTTAATACCAGGTTTGTACTGACACATCTATCTAATACTCTAGATAATCCATCTAAGCAAAGGCTAAAAGAATCGCCATAAACACTAAAATCATCCATAAAAACCTCCATACAGTCCTCAATAAGATCAGAGAAAAGACTCATCATGTACCTCTGGAAAGTAGCTGGTGCGTTGCACAAGACAAAGGGCATTCTCTTGTAAGCATAAGTCCCAAAAGGACATGTAAAAGTGGTCTTTTCCTGATCCTCAGGAGCTATATGAATCTGGAAATAACCTGTGTAACCATCTAGAAAACAATAATGCGATTTACCTGACAGGCGATCCAGCATTTGATCAATGAATGGAAGAGGATAGTGATCCTTACGGGTTGCTTGGTTGAGGCGTCTGTAATCAATGCAGACCCTCCAGGCGTTTTGAACTCTGGTTGTCAGGAGCTCTCCATGCTCATTCTTCACTGCAGTGACTCCAGACTTCTTTGGCACCACTTGTACTGGGCTTACCCATTCACTGTCTGAGATGGGATAGATGATATCTGCCTCTAGTAGTCTGGTCACTTCCTTTTTGACAACCTCTAGGATAGTGGGGTTCAGTCTTCTCTGGGGTTGACGGACAGGTCTTGCTCCCTCTTCTAAAAATATTCTATGCTCATAGACTTAAGGGTTGATGCCTACTATGTCTGCCAAACTCCAACCAATTGCCTTCTTATGCCTCCTCAGCACACCAAGTAGCTGCTCTTCCTGTTGAGAAGTGAGTTCCCTTGCAATGATAACCGGAAACTTCTGCCCGTCTTCAAGGTAAGCATATTTGAGGTGTGGAGGAAGGGGTTTTAACTCTAACTTCTGATCATGTTCAGGCTCTGGGTTGTCTGGAGCTGGTAACAGTGGTAAGGCACTGTCATTATCCTCTGAGAATGTCCCCACACTTGGACCTTGTCCTGTGTGCTTCTCTTCAAATTCCTCCTGGTGAATTTCAGCCACGGTTTTATCTATAATGTCACACTTGAGGATAGAGTGATCCTCTGGAGGATGCTTCATAACTCCATTCAGATTGAAGATCACTACTCGGCCATCTATTTCAAAAGAGTATGTTCCTGATAAAGCATCTAATTTAAACTTTGAGGTCTTCAGGAATGGTCTTCCGAGTAGGATTGATGATGGCTTGTCTGAGTCATTTTAGGGTATTTTCAGGATATAAAAATCAGTGGGAAACGTGAGTCCCTTAATGCCTACTAGTACATCTTCAGCAACTCCAACTACTGTAATAATGCTTTTATCTGCTAACACAAAACGAGCTGCCGACCTTTTTAAGGGAGGGAGCCTCAAAACATCATATATAGACAAAGGTATTATACTTACACATGCTCCTAAATCACACATGCATTCAGAAATTATCACACCACCAATAGTACAATTAACTATACAAGGACCTGGATCACTACACTTTTCAGGTAAATCCCCCATTAAAGCAGATATGGAACTTCCTAAAGGAATAGTTTCTAATTCATTAATTTTGTCTTTATGGATACATAAATCTTTTAGAAACTTTGCATACTTAGGTACCTGTTGAATAACATCAAAAAGGGGAACATTTACCTCAACCTTTTTGAATATCTCTACCATTTTTGGATCAGGTTCCAGTTACTTCCTGGGCTTCCTTGCAAGTTGTGGAAATGGGATGGGAGTGGCGTTTTCTGCAGTGTCTGCGCCTTTTAGTGCTTCCTCCTGTGGTTTCACTTCTTCTTCTTCAGCCACGTCTTGTATGTCCTCTTCTTCTTCAACATCTTCTATTTCCACTACCTCTTCAGCTGAGGCGTGTTCTGGTGGGTTTGGCTCCTCCTGGTTCCTCTCCTGCAGTGTGGTTCCGGACCTCAGGATGATGGCATTAATACTACCCTTGGGATTGGGTAATGGTTGAGAGGGGATTCCACTGGAGCTCAAAGGTTGATTATTGGAGTTATTCATTGAACCAATCTGTGAGACAAGAGCTTGCAAAGTAGCGTTCAGACCATTTAGAGTGGCATTAATGTTATTTTCCATGGTCTGCTGTCTCCGATCAATAGATTATAGTAAGTCATCATTGGCAGATGCAGAAGGATGGGTAAATTGAGAGGTCTGCTGTTGGGTATTCTGTGGTCCTTGGGATTGCCTTAAGTGAGGTGCTCTGTAAGGCTGATTCTGATTCTGCTGCCTGTTGTTGTTATTCCACCTCTGATTTCCCTGATTATCTCTGCCTCCTCTGTTGTTGTTGTTGTCCCTCCAATTCTGGTTAGAATTGTCTTGCCATCCATGGCTGTAGTTGCCACCTTGATTGTACCCTTGGTTGGGGCGGTCATAGAAGTTATGTGTGGCTGCCACAGTGTTGTCTTCCTGCTGGAGCTGCGGACATTCATCAGTATAATGGCTATAATTAGCGCAGATTCCACAAACTCTCTGTGGGACTAACTGTTGGTTTTGCTGTGCTGGAGAAGGCTGAGCTTGCTGAACTTGTTGTTGATTCAATTGCATTTGCTTCAGCAAGTTGGTCATTTCACAGATACTCTGAGTTAAAGCGGCAGTCTCTCTGCTAGAGGATACTTCTGCCACGGCTTTTGCATGGCCTTGTTTCTGCCTGTGATTCCTAGTAGATTCAGCTAAGTCGCTGATCAATTGCCATGCCTCATCAATGGTCTTCTACTTTTTCATAGACCCATTGCTAGCACTTTCCAATGTGGTCTTATCTTGGGGCCTCATTCCCTGTGTGACATAACCGAGTAACACTATCTTATCAATCATATGGTGGGGACAAGCTTCCAGAAGATTATTGAAGCACTCCCAATATTCATAAAGCGTCTCGGATTCATCCTGAACAATCATGGAAATATCTTTCCTCAGTTTATCAGTAACTTCAGCTGGAAAGAACTTTTCTAAGAATTCTCTTCTCAGTGTATCCCAATTGGATACAATTGCTGTTGGTTGAGTGTAGTACCACTCTCTTGCCTTTCCCTCAAGAGAAAATGGGAAAGCTTTCAGCAAAATTGAAGTTTCATCTGCACCCTCACGCTTGACAGTAGAACAGGCTGCCTGAAAATCTCTCAGGTGCTTGATAGGCTCTTGAGCAGATAAGCCATGAAACTTGGGCATCAAATTGAGCAATGCGGTCTTTATTTCAAAATCTGTAGCTACCACTGGGTGATGCGCTTGAAATGGTTGCATTGTAAAACCAGGGGCTCCAGCCTCCTGGATAGTAACTCTCCTGGCTGCTGCCATGTTACCTGCGCGTGAAACAACCAAATCAGTAGAACGGGGGCTAGTTTCTTTCTCAAATGACGTTTCAGATCCGCCCTCAGAGAGGACTAACCGACGCCGAGCTTGTCTTATTCGTGAAATAGTTTTTTCAATCTCAGGATCGAATATTAGCAAGCTTGGATCAGGAAGCGAACGTGTCATCTAACGAAAGAAACAAGCAGCTCATAGTAGCAAAATAAAATAAAATGCAAATAAATAATTCCAATTAATAACTTTAGCACTCTATTGCAATTCCCCGGCAACGGCGCCAAAAATTGATGGGAGCGGAAATTGGCGAGTTAAGAATGGTTATAAAATATGCGTTGCAAGTATAGTTCTCAACCAACCAGAAATCCGCTCATCAATTTAGAAGGGTGTCACAGAAATTAAAATCAAAATACTGGGAGTATGAATCCCAGGTCATCTCCCAACGAGTTGCAGAAAAGTGTACTATTTTATTAATCAGATGTTTTCTAAAAGGTTTGAGTTGAATGACAGAAAATTAAATTAGAGAATTTATATAAATTTAAATAAAAGCCTTGACTGCGTGTTGATTAGCTGGAAGCCCTATTCGTGTTGGAGTACTCTTAAGATTAATTGACAATTGAGGGTTATTGTGTTTAGTTGTCCCTTACTAAGTAAGGGGAAGTCAAACGAGTTGGAATGCTGTTCTATCCACAAGTTCCAACCCACTCTTGGGAGGATTGGTATTAGTGAATAGAGAGCAATCCAACAATAAACCCAATTACAATCTCTCTCTTGAGCATCCTAACTCAAGGGTTCCTTTCAATCATCTCCCCATCAAGTTAGGGAACTACTCGCTCATTGTAAATGTAAAATTCATAACATAAGAAAGGGAATTAAAGAAAGACATGATAAATAATGATCAAAAGATTAATTAAAAATAAAAGTAATTCTTATATTAATAAATGCTAAAATAATCCAATAGTAAAATTAAGTAAATTAAGGAACATGGAAGAGTAAGTGACAAGTAAAGAAAACGAACTAGAATGTCGAAGTCTTGATGAGGCAATAACTCTTCTTAATATCCCAATGCAAAAACAATGAACATAACAAATCCTAAAAACGATGAATGTGTAGAGAGAAAACCTAGAGGAGAGAAAAACTAGATCTCAAAACTAAAACTATGCGGAATGAATGTTGTTGTTGGTTTCTGCATGTTCTCTGGCTCTAGTCTGCTTTTCTAGGCCGAAAACTGGGTCAAAATAAGGCCCGAAATCGCCCCCAGCGATTCTGCAGATTATGCAGATCGCGCATGTCATGCGGTCGCGTCATCCATGCGGCCGCGTCATTCGGCTTTCTGCTTTGCCACGCGGTCGCGTCATCCATGCGGCCGCGTCGCTTGTGCTATTCCATGCCGCGCAGTCGCGTCATCCATGCGGCCGCGTCACTGCGATTTCCTTTCTTTCGCGCGGTCGCGTCATCCATGTGGCCGCGTCACTTCTCGCTGGTCATCTCCTCAATTCCTTGTGTTCCTTCCATTTTTGCAAGCTTCCTCTCTAATCTCCAACTCATTCATGCCCTATAAAGCCTGAAACACTTAACACACAGATCACCGCATCGAATGGAATAAAGGAGAAATAAAATACATAATTAAAAGTCTCTAGGAAGCAAGTTTTCAATCATGCAATAACTTTAGGAAGGAATTATAAATGCATGCTTATTTAATGAATAAGTGGGTAAAGATCATGATAAAACCACATAAATAAACACAATATAAACCATAAAATAGTGGTTTATCATAGCCTCTGCCTGGCCATTGCCTTGCGGGTAGTAGGGGAAAGACTTGTGATGTTTGATTTGGTATTGTTCAAGAACACCCCACACTCTTTGGTTAACAAAGTGGGTTCCATTGTCAGACACTAGAATGCTTGGCAGCCCGAACCTACATATTATATTTTCTTTGATAAATCTCACTACTGCTTCAGCATTTGCTTTCCTGATGGCCACAGCCTCCACCCACTTGGTGAAACTTTCTGTTACAACTAGAATCCATTTCTTTCCCATTGATGGGGGGTTGATCGGTCCCTCAAAATCTACCGCCCATGTATGGAATGGGTATGGTGTTTTGAGGCTGTTCTTCTGCACGCTTGGCGCATGTATCAAGTTTGCATGCTTTTGGCATTGCGGACACCTCTTGGCCCAGTTGATTGTATCTTCCTTCATTTTTGGCCAGTAATAGCCAATCCTGATTAGTCATACCACAATGCCCTTCCTTCTTGGTGTCTTCCACATACTCCTTGATGGACTTCTTCCAAGACTTTATCTTTTTCTTTATCTCGAATGCATCTTAGCATCTCCCCGGTAAAACTCTTCTTGAACAGCTCACCTTTTTGCAAAAAGTATCGTTCTGATTTCTTCTTCAATATCTCAGCTTCTATTTTTTCTGAAGGCAAAACTCCAGCATCAAGGTACTCTATGATAGGTTGTTGCCAATTGTGAACATTACATATCTGCGTACTTTCTTTTGTTTCTTGACAAGCCTTGTAGGAAGCTTGTAATTCATCACAATGAGACTTCATTTTCGGCCAATAAATTCCCACCTCTGGAGCCTTCGGTACAAATCGAGGCCCTCTTCTCCGCAAGTGGCTCCATGCAGTCGTTCTGCTTTTTCTTTCCCTTCCTCTTCTCTTACACATTTCATGAGGAGTCCATCATTGTTTTTTTTTTTTGAACATTTACCCATTGAGGAGGCAAAATCCTCTTGTTTCTTTGGTGATGTTGAGCGTTCTGAGCTGTTCATGTATAGGCGTTCGCGAATCATTGGTTTTTTCTTCCACGGACATCCTTTCTTCTTTGGAAGAACTTTCAGCTACCCGGTGTTCTAAAGCATGTTGTCCATTTTGAATAGTGATTCTACTCCCGGATGTTGCTAAAGCATCCGCATGCTTGTTTTCTGTTCGGGGTACATGCTCAAATGAGATCTTATCAAATACCTTCATCATGCGCTACACTTGTTCTCTGCATAAGGCCAGACTCCTTTCCTTCGTGTCGTACCCTCCTTGGATCTGTTGTATTATTAGGTTAGAGTCTCCTTTGACATGGAGTTTCTTGATACCAACTTCTTGAGCCATCTTTAGACCGAGCATTAGCGCTTCATACTTTGCCTCATTGTTGGTGCAAGAGAAATCCAATTGAAACATGAAGGACAGATTTCTTCCATGGAAGTCTGTAAGGATTACCCCTGCCCCTCCTTGAGGATTTGAAGGTGTTCCATCAAACATGAGAGTCCATGTTTCCTTTTCATTACAAGCATAAACAGTCTCTATTGTTTCTGGAATCTGATCCGGCAACTCTTCAATCGTTGCTTTTTCAAGACATATCGACAAGAGGTCAGCCAAAGCTTGGCTCCTAATGGTGGTAAGTGTTACCGATTTCACATCATATTTGCTTATTAGGAGTGCCCAACGACTCATTCTTCTAGTCAACATTGGCTTTTTGATTAAAAATCTGAGACATTCATTTTTTTATACGATTTATACTTGATGTGTTTGAAAGTAGTGTCGGTGATTCGGTGAGTTTTGTGAAAAATAGATTAAGTGAAAAATAATAGTTAAGATGAGAGATTCGGGGTAAGTAAACTTGTGAGAAAAAATACTTCTATTAATGACAAATAAGCAATACGAGAACTAATGATGAGAAATAGAGGTGGAGAACAAGTGTTGAGACCTCCACTAATGTCACAAGAGGATGAATGAGCTTTGTTTAAAGTGGACAGGGGTTGGTTAATGGTTGTTGAGTGTTTTGGTGGAACACCAGAACACCAATTTTTACTCGTAAAGGTGGTGAATGAAATGAAGAACAATGAAAGGAAATTTGGGTAGAGGAAAAGATGGATTTTTTAGCTTCTTAGCTTCAGAAGTCAGAAAGGTCTAGAAGAAGGTGAAGGTGAAAGTGAAAAATAGTGAAAGTGAAGGTGAAAGTCTGGTTGAAGGTGAAAGTAAAGGATGAAAAAGGATTCAAGGTCTGTGAAGAAGAAGGTGATCAAGGTGAAAGTGAAAAGTGAGAGTGCTTTACAGAGGTGGCTTGAGGTCTTTTTTATAGTGTAAAACCATGATGAAGAGAAAATCTATTGTCCAATGGTCTTAGTCTGATATTTGGTTTACTGCTTTTTTCCAAAATATCTTTAGGTATTTGTGTCACCTCAAGTCTTGTCAACTGAAAAGGTAGGATAGGAAGTTGATTCCCACACGTTAAACTAAAGCTCCTGACATGTGACATTAGTGAAGGGACATCTAGTTTGATTTTCTTTCAATTAGATGACACCTTTACACTCCAAATCCAACCAATCCACTTCCACCAATATAGTTCCCACTGAAGAGAAATTCAACTCCTCAAGGTGTTCTTTTGGGTTCCATCCTTTTAGCCCAATACCTTTAGGAGGAACTTAACTCTTTTTTGACCATATTTGTAGGTCATTATAAAAATAGATTATGTACAAAAAAGGTTTATATTTTTAGTACACAATCATAAGTCCCCATGCAGTCTTTGAGGGTACAAAGTATTCCCTCAAGCTGCATTAAACTTTTTTTGTACTCAACAGAACAAGAAAATTTTTGTTTTGGCTAACATATCATAACTCTAAAGAATCAAATCTCCCCTCTTTTATTCATTTTTTGTCATAATGAGATATGTATTTGTAAATATTATGATATTCAAATATAAATATGTCTGTATAATTTAAATATGATTATGTACTCATAAAAAATGAATAAAAGAACGTTATTTGCAAATATTTTAAATAAAATAAAATAAATAAATAGATAAATAAGATTAGTAAATAAATATATTCATAATTTATTTGTATATACGTATGTATTTATTCTTAAAAGTAGTGTATGTGTGTACATAATATTATTATTATTATTATTTATTTATACATATATATACATATATATTTTTTTATGAAAAAAGAGGGATGATTTGATTTAATATAATAATTTAATATATAAGGGAATAAGAAGGGGAGAAACTCTTACCCTTTTAATTGGACGCGTTTTAAATTTGAGTACCTGAATTTGGAGAGACACATAAGGAGAGAGAACACCTGGAAGGGTAGGAGAGAGGTGTTCCTCATAATCTCTGCTAGGGCATTTTTTACACCGCGCAGGATCATCACTGCTATCACCACCACCATCCAAATCCTCTGTCTTCTTCAACAATTGGGAATTTTTCTTAGGGTAAAGGACACTCCCACATTCAACTTTGCTCCGTCTTTTTACTCTGTCTTCTTACTTGGTAAGACCCTTTTTCTTCTTTCCTTGTTTTTGTCTTAACCCCTCTCAGGCCCCATGTATATTGGGTTGCTAATTTTGGAATTAGCTATAGAGATTCTTTGATAAAGATCTTTCACCTTACAGCTTTAGATGTTATATCCTCATTTGTATATGTTTCCAATGAAATCCCAAATAAAAAAGAAATTGAATTAAAATTATGAGCAATGTTCATTTGTAACCATAAATAGATATAAAAAATAAAAATAATTTATTTTAATTAATTTTTTTTGCAGGGGGAGTGTATGATTTTAAAAAAAGCAGTAGCCATTTTTTTCTGCCCTTTTTTTTAGGCAAAAAAAAAAAAGAAGGTACCCATAACTTTCTTGCCCTATTTATGCTCGACTCTTTTTAGGAGCTTTGAGGGTGGGACACTTCACTTTTTTGAAATAGTTCCAAAAAAAAAAAAGGAAGGTACCCATAACTTTCTTGTCCTATTTATGCTCGACTCTTTTTAGGAGCTTGAACGGTGGAACACTTCACTTTTTTGGAACTATTTTGTACTGCAAATTTCTTAAGATGCATCACTCACATTTTTTGAGTGCATGATTGCTAAAGCAGTTTTCTCATGTATTGCAGAATGCTTGCAGAATAATATAACATAAACATTGGCTCTTGATAAAGAAGCCTTTTGGAGTTAAAATTCTAGCTTCTAAAAATGAAATTAGGCATAGTACTGTTTAACGTACTTGAAATTGATGGGACCGATGGTTGTTCCATGATCCGGGTCCAGCATGATGCAGTGTCCATTAGGGTGTACCTCAGAAACAATGTAAGGACCCTCCCATTTGTGAGCCTATTTTGGCAAAGACATCTTCCTTATTACTGCGTCTACTGATTTTTAGTACTAGATCTCCCTCTAGGAACACCCTGGGCCGAATGTGCTTGTCATAAGCTAATGCCAGTCTCCGGTGATATTCTTCCATCTTGCTTCCCACAACTTCTCTTTTTCCTTCCAACTCTTGCAACTCAGCTTCACGATCCCTTGACTTTTAGAATATGCGTCAACTCCCTACAAGTAACTGGGGTGTTCTCGTCTTCCTCCATATTCTCTAGATTCACGAACAGAGGTGGTGAGGGGGTTCTATAACTCGTTTGATCTCTAGCCATCACGTCAAAGTGTTCCTCCCCAGTGGAGTCGCCAAATGATTCGGGTGAGTTTTGTGAAAAATAGATTAAGTGAAAAATAATAGTTAAGATGAGAGATTCGGGGTAAGTAAACTTGTGAGGAAAAACACTTCTATTAATGACAAATAAGCAATACGAGAACTAATGATGAGAAATAGAGGTCGAGAACAAGTGTTGAGATCTCCACTAATGTCACAAGAGGATGAATGAGCTTTGTTTAAAGTGGACAGGGGTTGGTTAATGGTTGTTGAGCGTTTTGGTGGAACACCAGAACACCAGTTTTTACTCATAAAGGTGGTAAATGAAATGAAGAACAATGAAAGGAAATTTGGGTAGAGAAAAAGATGGATTTTTTAGCTTCTCAACTTTAGGAATAAGAAAGGTCTAGAAAAAGGTGAAGGTGAAAGTGAAAAATAGTGAAAGTGAAGGTGAAAATAGTAGGTCCTTTTTATAGTGTAAAACCATGATGAAGAGGAAATCTATTGTCCAATGGTTTTAGTCTGATATTTGGTTTACTGCTTTTTCCAAAATATCTTTAGGTATTTGTGTCACCTCAAGTCTTGTCAACTGAAAAGGTAGGATATGAAGTTGATTCCCACACGTTAAACTAAAGCTCCTGACATGTGACATTAGTGAAGGAACATCTAGTTTGGTTTTCTTTCAACTAGATGACACCTTTACACTCCAAATCCAACCAATCCACTTCCACCAATATAGTTCCCACTGAAGAGAAATTCAACTCCTCAATGTGTTCTTTTGGGTTCCATCCTTTTAGCCCAATACCTTTAGGAGGAACTTAACTCTTTTTTGACCTTGTTTGTAGGTCATTATAAAAATAGATTATGTACAAAAAAGGTTTATATTTTTAGTACACAATCAGTCGGTATTTTTGTGAGATGTACACCAGAGCGAGACAATATTTCTCTGGTGAGGAGTATCTTTGTTCTGGCCCTTTCATGGCTCTACTAACATAAGCAATGGGTTTATCTTTGCCTTCACCTTCTTGTGCAATTAATCCACTAACTGCTTCTTCTCCTACCGCTAAGTATACCTTCAATGGTGCACCAAGTTGAGGGGACGTCATGGTGTGAGTGGATGTAAAAACGTCCTTGATCTTGTCCATTACAGCTTGGTGGCGTTGTTCCCACTTAAAGGTGTTCTTCTCTTTCAACAAAGGTCTTAGGGGTCCTAAGAGCTCCCCTAATGCTGGTATGAACCTTCGAATGTACCCCAGCTTGCTTATGAACTTATGAAGTTCCTTGATGTCTTTTGGAGGTTCCATGTCTTGGATAGCTTTAATCTTATCCTCGTCAGCTGAAATGCTTCCTTTGTGGACTCTGAATCCCAAGAACTTTCCAGATGACACCCCGAAGGCACATTTCATGGGGTTCATCTTAAGTCTATACTTTTGCATCTAGAGAACATAGCTCTGAGGTGTTCTGTGTGTTGCTTCTCGGATGTTGACTTGACAACCAAATCATCTACGGGTGTTCAAAATGCTGTCTTTTCTTCATCTTCCGAAACCATTCTAATTTGGTTGTACCCGCTAAATCCATCCATGAAGGAGAACCTTTCAAATTCGGCTGTAGCATCTACCATTCTATCAATATCTGGCAGAGGAAAATCATCCTTAGGGCATGCTTTGTTTAGATTTTTAAAATCCACGCAGCACCGGATCTGCCCATTTTTCTTTTTCACTGGTACTATGTTGGCTAACCAAGAGGGGTGTTGTATTGGTTTGACAAATTTGGCTGCGAGTAATTTTTCGATTTCTTTCGTTACTTGGGCTTCTATTTCATTGGAGAATTTTCTAGGAGCTTGCATAGGAGTTGTTCCTTTCCTCACAGCTAAATTGTGAGTTACCAGGTTTGGGTCTAACCCCGGCATTTCATCATAGTTCCAAGCAAACACATCTCTGAACTCTGTTAATAGCGCTATCAAATCCCTTTTCTCCTTCTCCCCTAGAGCTTTGCACACGAACAAAGGCCTCGGGTGTTCTTCAGTCCCTAAATTAATCTCTTCCCATTCTTCCTCCTTCTGCTTTGCTTCATCTTGGAGTTGGGGAAGGGCATTTCCTATGTTGCTTTGAAGATGTTCTTTCTCTTGTACACTTAGGATGTCGGGGCCAGGGGAGTTCTGGTAATTTTCTTCCCTGGACCCCCGAGTTCCTATAGGATACACCACTTATATCCTCCACCTGGAAGAATTTTCTTATGAAGCCCTAGGTCTTCGATTGCTGTTGCTTATTTTTTGGTGTTTTCTTTTGGTGCTTCCTCCATCAGGGTGTTCTTTCATACTGCTTTTTGTCTGGGTATTCCGATGGCGCATTCCCACACAGGCTTTATTTTGTTGACCCCCTGGTAACGCAAACTCTTCATAAAAACTTGCATCCACTAAATGTGCTTCTCCTGCATCAAAGGGTGTTACAGTGGCTGAGATGCTAATATCCTTCCCTCTCCAGCTAGACTTTATGCGTTGATGCCAACTTGAAGGAACGCACCGATGTAAATGAATCCATGGACGTCCCAGTAGGATGTGGTAGCTAGAGCTTCCATCCACCACATGAAACTTATTATTGGTCTTTATGGGACCAACTTCCAAGACAGCATTAACACATCCTTTAAATTTCACACCCACTCCATTAAAAGCATTGAGCCCTACTTTAGTAGGCCTTATCTGATCAGCAAAACCTCCCATTTCTATAAATATATGAGTGGGTATGATATTTACTCCCGAGCCAACATCCACCAAGGCCCTTCTGACCTTCTTGCCTTTTACCACTGCTTCCACGTACAATGGTTTATTATGATAGAACTCCCCATTGAATGAGTCAGGGTCCCGAAACACCAGGGCGTTTGCATGGGCCTTTGCTAATCTTGTGAGCGGAGCGTTGACGCCCCCAAAACTTTTTTCATGCTTCTGAACTACTCCTATTGGAGCTCTAGCCACCTCTTTCTGAATGTGGAGTTCCAAGCCAAGTTGGTTGAACATGATTCTACAACCTCAAGACTTCAAAATACCTCTTGTCAACGTGTCTTCATCCAAGGACTCCTCCATAGTGACCATCTCTTCTGCTTGATCTACGATCTCTGTCAGCATTATCTCTCCTTCAACGCCTATCATTCCAACATCATGATGAGGAAAAGGAGTGCTTTTTACACCTTCTTGGTTTTGTTCTCCATTTAAGAGTATCTTCCCTTCCTTCACTTGCCTATAAAACATCGTCCTCACCATATAACAGTCAGTCAACCCATGGCTGTTATTTCGGTGCACCATGCAATATTTTGGGTCTCTCAAGTCTTCAGGTATTGGTGGCTCTCTATCTGTTATGGGGTTTAATGTTCTATCCTCAAACCATCCATTTACGATAACCATGGCCTGATCTTTGGAGAGAGGTAGCGGGGGTGGATGACTGTTTCTCTTAGCACCCCTAGAATAGGGACTCCTTCTGCCCCTGCCATCAGCGGCACACACCTTCAGAGGAAAAACTTCTTTAGATCTCCTTCCATTGCGCTTCATTGCCTCGGTTCTGTCAGATGCTCTCTTTAAGAGCTCAGAGAAAGTGTTTATGTTGCTCATAGAAAGATAAATTTGGGATCCATCTTCCACATTTCTAATACACCCGTACACCAATTGTGGCTCTGAGAGAGTGTCTATACAAAGTAAAGCTTGATCTCTGTATCTCTTGATGAATGCTACCAATCATTCTCCTTGTCTCTGTTTCACTCTTCCCAGGTCCATGATGTGCATAGGGGGTTCCTCTTCTAGGAACTTGTTGCAGAACTCCATCACTAATTGCTCCCAGGTGTTGATGCTGTTGGCTTTCAACTTGTAAAGATGTGTTCTTTGGCACTTCCGGTACCATCAAATTTACAAAAGGTAAGTGGTTGGTACCCCTAAGGGTATGATTTTGCCAAAATATGATGCCCGTTCTCGTCTTGAGGTGATCCCAAGCTGAGATTGAGATTCCGAGGGGTTATTGAACGTCGCCTAGGTGGTCGATTCTGCCCAAAATGAGTATTGCTAGACTCAGCCATTACGTCGAAGTGTTCCTCCCCAGTGGAGTCGCCAGGTAATTTGGGTGAGTTTCGTGAAAAATAGATTAAGTAAAAAATAATAGTTAAGATGAGAGATTTAGGGTAAGTATACTTGTGAGGAAAGCACTTCTATTAATGACAAATAAGCAATACAAGAACCAATAATGAGGAATAGAGGTGGAGAACAAGTGTTGAGACCTCCACTAATGTCACAAGAGGATGAATGAGTTTTGTTTAAAGTGGACATGGGTTGGTTAATGATCGTCGAGTGTTCTGGTGGAACACCCGAATGCTAGTTTTTACTCGTGAAGGTGATGAATGAAATGAAGAACAAAGAGAGAAATTTTGGGGAAAGAAAAAGATGGGTTTTTGAGCTTCTTCCCTTTCAGAAATAGGTAAAAGGTCCTTTTAAAGAGGTGGCTTGAGGTCCTTTTATAGTGTAAAACTATTTTGAAGAGGAAATCTATTGTCCAATGGTTATAGTCTGATATTTGGTTTATTCCTTTTATCCCAAATATTTTAGGTATTCCCGTCACTTCAAATCTTTTCAATTGTTCAATGGAAGAAGTTGATTTTCACAAGTTAAACTAAAGCTCATGACATGTGACATTAGTGAAGGGACATCTAGTTTGGTTTTCTTTCAACTAGATGACACTCTTTACACTCCAAATCCAACCAATCCACTTCTACCAATTTAGTTCCCACCAAAGAAAAATTCAACTCCTCAAGGTGTTCTTTTGGGTTCCATCCTTTCACCCAATACTTTTAGGAGGAACTTGACTCTTGTTTGACCATATTTGTAGGTCATTCTTAAAATTATTTATGTACAAAAAAGGTTTATATTTTTAGTACACAATCAAATGTAAACTACTGTGTCTCCATATCGTAGTTGTCTTTATATATATATAAGACTATAATTATTATTACTATTATTATCATTACTTATTCTCTTGGATTTTATATTGTTATTGTTTATTATTACTATAATAGCATTTCATGGCCCAATTTGAATTTTATGTTTAAAAGAGTATTTCTTGGTCCAGACACTAAAAAGGGAAAAAAGAGATTATCTCCTTTGACAATTAATTAATCTTTCAATTATGTATTAATTTATCCTACAAACATCACCAATTATTTTTCTTTAACTGACGGATGATTGACATCTGATTGTGTACTAAAAATATAAACCTTTTTTTACATAATTAATTTTTATAATGACCTACAAATATGGTCAAAAAAGAGTTAAATTCCTCCTAAAGGTATTGGACTAAAAGGATGGAACCCCAAAAAAACACATTGAGGAGTTGAATTTCTCTTCAGTGGAAACTATATTGGTGGAAGTGGATTAGTTGGATTTTAGTGTAAAGGTGTCATCTAGTTGAAAGAAAACCAAACTAGATGTCCCTTCACTAATGTCACATGTCAGGAGCTTTAGTTTAACGTATAGGAATCAACTTTCTACCTTTTCAGTTGACAAGACTTGAGGTGACACAAATACCTAAAGATATTTTGGAAAAAACAGTAAACTAAATATCAGACTAAAACCATTGGACAATAGATTTCCTCTTCATCATGGTTTTACACTATAAAAAGGAACTCAAGCCACCTCTATAAGCAACCCTTTTTCATCCTTTACTTTCACCTTCACCTCCACTTTCACCTTCACCTTCACTTTTTCACCTTTACCTTCATCCTCTTTTGAGAGCTTCTTTTCTGAAAAACTTTTATCTTCTTTTTTACTTCTGAAGCTGAGAAGTTAAAGAACCCATCTTTTCCTCTCCCAAAATTTCTCTCATTGTTCTTCATTTCATCCATCACCTTCACCAGTAAAAACTGGTAATCGGGTGTTTCACCAGAACACTCGACGACCTTTAGCCCATCCCTGTCCACTTTAAACAAAGCTCATTCATCCTCTTGTGACATTAGTGGAGGTCTCAACACTTGTTCTCCACCTCTATTTCTCATCATTAGTTCTTGTATTGCTTATTTGCCATTAATAAAAGTGTCTTTCTCACAAGTTTACTTACCCCTAATCTCTCATCTTAACTATTATTTTTTACTTAATCTATTTTTCACGAAACCCACCCGAATCAACACCCATCTGTTGTGTATCAGTTGTTGTTCCCAATTGTGACTATAGGTAAACCACGCATCCACAGTTTTTTCATGCCACTTCATTTCAGCATGTACTGAAAAAAAATTACTTTCAGCATCATAGTATTATCCTTAAATTTTTTGAATAAAAAAAACCAAACTGGCACTATCGTTTTGTGTAGAAATGAATAATTTAAAAAGTGACCAAAGTTGAAAATAGCGCTGTCATTTTGTCTAAGGGCAAAATTTTTTTAATTTAAAAATTGAAAACGGCGGTGCTATTTTGTGCTGAAACCAATTTTACCGTTGAGAATGGTCAAAATGGTGGTGACGTTTAGTACACGTGTGAATAAAAAATATAAAATTAACTATATAAGGTACGCTAATGTTATGCGGGAAACACGTTGAGTAGAGTAGAAAGTGAACAACACAAAATTATTTGCCTTTAAATTTTCAGAGAGTTTAGAGCTCTTTCTTCTTTAGCAATTAAAGTTGTTCTTAGTTCTTTAGCTTTTGAAGTTGTTCTTAATTCTTTAGCAGTTGAAGTTGTTCTGCATTTGTTGAGTGAAATAAGTTGTAGGTAAATGTAACAAGAGTATAAAATGGAGATTTATGTTAGTTTAAGAATATATTTCAATAGTCAGATTTTGTATGATATATATGAGGGTGTGAATTTTTTGTGTGAGAATCCATGTGTTATTGTTGTTCCTCTTTCAATAACATATGAAGGACTTAAGAGTGTACTTTGTCAGAGTGTACGTTAGCAAGGCCTGAAGAGAGTGACCAATATTTTATACAGGCAGCCTGTGTTAGTATTTAGGGGTTTCGTTCAATTTCAAATAATGCACGTGGCTGATGAAGCTATTATACAAGGAATGTTTTCGACCTACCATCAAACTAGAGCACGAGCTTCACTTATCGAATTATATGTTGAGATCGAAGAAATTGAAGATATTGATTTTCCAGAACCCAATATAGACCGGATGGATTATAATACCAAAAATATTCTAATATATGCTCGTCAGTACGTGTGATGTCACGCTTTCCCATTTTTGTCTTTAACTCTACAATAAAATAATATAGAAAGAAATTACTTATATTTTTCTTTTTCTTTTTTACTGAAAACAATAATAATAATAACTTTTAATCTATTTACTAAACACATATCCTAAGAATTAGTAATTATCCGATTTAAATATGTTTCTATTATTTTTCAATATATATTGCAAAAATGCCTAAAATTACTAAACATACTAAAATTTAATAACAATGATTTTGTTTTCCAATAAATAATTAAAATAAAAAAACGTAACGGTATATATATATATATATATATATATATATATATATATATATATATATATATATTAAGAATTAATAATAATTCATTAAAAACTTCACACACTACATATATAAATTAACTAGAAATTTAAACTAATAAAAACTGAAACATCTAACATTTTATATAAAAAATTTAAAAATATCCCATATTCATTAAATAACAATCAAGGCTAATATATTTTAATTAACTTTTAACCTAAAAACTTAAATCACTAAAAAATTATATCCGAATTAAATAAATAATTCTGTTTTAAAATCAATTATTTAAAATAAAACTAAAATTATTAAAAACGCCTGTTTTTCAAAAAAGTAAAAATTAAAACAAAACTAAAATTCTAAAGCGCTTGTTTTTCGCATAAATTATATAAAATCAAACTAAAATGAATAAAAATTCTGTTTTTTAAAAAAATAATTAAATAGAACTAAAATTAAAAAAAATATATACTAACATTCAACTAATACTATACACTAACGATAATTTATCAACGCTAACAATTACTACTATTATTATAACTATAACAAAAAAAAATATATTTTTTAACTACTCCTAATCAACTAATAATTAATTTATTTATCTACTTAACCAAAAAAATTATTTTAAAAAAATTATATACCGTTTGTTTTTAGAACTTTTAGTTCAAAAAAATAGGATTAACCCTAACTAACTACTAATAAAACGTTTAAAATACTAACCTTTTTCTATCTTTGACTGGCTGCCGTTTTCTTTGTGGTGGGATAAGTAAAATGGCAACTTTCAACTTCTTCAAACAAATGAATAATAGGAATGGAGACTATGGACGGAAGAAGAAAGAATGAATGAAGAAGGGAGTTGGCGTTTTGATCAACGTGTGGGAAGAGAAAGGAACATGGCACGTGTCGACCATGCACAACAAAACGTCGGTGACGTTTTTCGCATAATGGCGTCGACGTCTTTCTTGCGGCATCTGACAGCTCCCATAGCACTGTTAAATTCTCCTGTTCGGTCATTTTGGTGGGTAACAACACCTTTAGCCCAATACTAAAAAAAAAGTTTAAATTATGATTGTTCAAAAATTAAAACCAAAAACAATTACAAACAGAGATAATATTATTTTGAGTTTACTAACATGTGTCTTAATTCTTAAGGACACAAATTACTAGTAGTAATGAGTTTTAAATAATTTATTTTAATCAATACATAATAAATATATTAAAAATTTAAATTTTGTATTTTTTATAAAAAAGTTTAATTAGTAATTTTATCGTGTGTCTTTATTCTTTAGGACACATATTAGCTAAATTTTATTATATTTCTAATAAAAAATTATCTCGTGAAAATTTAAATCGTAATTTTCGTATGAAGTTGATAATTGAGAGTCATTATTAGATGATAATTTAATTAAATTTATCAAATCATTTAATAATTATCACTTGAAGATATATTCATTTGAATTTTCACCAATTTATCATTTTTAGCTAATTCGATTGATTTAGTAGTTAGGCCACTAATTCACTTAAATAAGTATCGAAAATTAAAATTTGATTGTTTTATATATGCAGCAATTTATTAACTAATCTAAATCTTTAAATAAAATCTAAATTTATAACAAATTAATTTTTAGTCTGTCAAATTGTAAATACTAAAAATAAAAAAAATATTATTTTTAATTAATCCGCAAACTCTAGAGTAAATACCCATAGTCGTCCCTGAGATTTACGCAGATAACCAATGTAATCCTTAAGATCCCGATTTTTCCATTGTAGTCCTCCAGGTAGAGCTCCGAGCACTCATAATGGTCCCTGGATATATTTCTGGTGATGAGTCATCACCGGAGCGCTGACATGGACTCGGTTTGCCACGCTAGAGGACTCCCAACGGCTAGCTGAGCTGGCAAATTTCCAATTTGTACCCAAATTGGTCCCTCCTATTATATGTAACCCTAAATCCCTGAATTCTCAGACACTTCATCTCTTCGTCTTCTTCATATCCTCTTCTTCTTCTTTCATACACTTCTTCCTGTTCATACACTTTCATCTGGGGCTACTACTCATGTCGATGATGGGTGGTGGTAGCACTACAGGTGGAAGCTCTGTTCGTTCCCCATCTAGCTGGAGCTGGACTAGAACACAAACGAAGAACAGAAGATCGACCCCGCCAGAATGGTGCGGCTGTGGCTGCAGGCCGGTTCTCAGATGGTCTGGCACAGATTCGAATATGAACAAACCGTTTTATGGCTGCCCCAATTATAATGTGGGTTAGAATAATTACTTGTGTTGTTATGATTCTCCTCCCCTGACTGTTCTTGTGTTGTTCCTCTCTGAACTTTGATCCTTTCTTGGTTATAGACAAGTGGGAAGAGATGGTGCGAGCTTTTTGTGTGGGCAGATTCTGGGAATGAAGAATAGGTTGAGAAGTCAGAATCGTGTGGTGATGAAGTGAAGATGAACTTTGACTGGAGGCTTCGAAGGTTGGAGGAGGATGTCCAGATGCAAAAAGTGATTACCCAGTTGTTAATGTTAGTTGTGTTTGTACTGATAGTGTTATTGGTGATCCTGTATTGTAACTGATGAATGAGTTGGTGGTTTAGGGTTCCCTGTTAGCAACAGATGCAAAAAAATTTTCTTGATGGAATGAAAAATGCTGTTAACTATGAAACTGTTGTTAAGATAAATTTCATTGTTTATCAAAAAAATAAAAAAAATTACTTCTTGAATGGTAAACCACAAAGCATAGTATATAAGATAAATTCCATTGTTTATAAAAAAGCAACAAAAGATGAAGGTAAAAGGCAGCCTAGAAACCATTATGCTACTATCTGTAGTTTAATCAAAAGCAAGGCATATCAAAAAGGCCTTTGGATCACAATTCACCATCTAGTCATTGTAGATGGAAAAGACTAATTACACAAAACAGAAACTCCTAAGTAGATATATCTAAAGTCTTCAGTTCTTCTTTCTTGGCGGCTTAAATCCTGGCATTGGGATGAACTGCATCAAGTTGGCAAACTTTGAAGCTGTTGCTGAAGATGCACCCTGCAAGGAGTTTACTGTTAGTGTGGTTGGCGGCAGAGAGGATCGTCTTCTTGGTGACAGCTTCGAAGGTCTTTTCGGTCCAGAATCCTATAGGAGAAAAACTTGGGCATTAAGTAAGATTGATGCATGGAAATAATAAAAGTTTGAATATGTAAAATTTTAGTTACCTTTTGAGAATCCTCTTACTCAGAAGCAATAGGCTGAGTTATCTCGATCTCCTGGGATTGCTTTCCAAATCTTCTTGGCTAGAATCGTCTTGGGGCTGCTGAACAAGCTGCTCAGGCGCAGGATGTCCTTCATCATTTTTCTTCTTCTCAGCCGCCTCGGCAGCAGCGGCAGCATCAGCATCTCTCTTCTTTTTGCAGCCTCTCTTCGTATGCCCATTTTCACCACAAAAACTGCATGTAAAAGTCCCCAGCTGTCTTTTTAGGTGCACACCATCTGCAGTGTTGCCCGACAATTTTGGGTCAACTTCAGGCTTCTTAGTTCTAAAACTACTCTTCTCATCTGCATCCATCCTCCTCTTCATCTTTAGTTTTCCAGGTTTTGTCTTGATTTTAGGAGCATGTGGCCTGTTACAGTCCTCTGGTTGCTCCCACATTGGTTGCCCCAGAATTGGATTAATGTGGTGGTTATAAGTTTCCCTGTATGATTTCATGGTCAGCCATCTGTGACAGAAGTCCTCTGGCTGCTTATTCACACGAGAGAGGGCAATACAAGCGTGTACACACGGAATACCTGCAGGTGTCAAACAATGACATGAACCATGATAATAGTTATGGTTGAAGTAACTAAAATGCATAAAGACAATTGTGTTACACAATCAACTTACCCATCAGTATCCAAAATTGGCAGGTGCACAATCTTTTTTCTATGTCCACAACATGGTTAGTTGGATGTCCGTGCACCTCAAATTTTTTGTATCTGTTATCCCCAGTCCAAATAGGCTTCCAGTACTTGGATTCTTTCCTAACCTTTTCCAACCTGCTCTTTATAACCGGTGTGAGCTTCCCAGTGTGATTCTTTAGCTTTACCTTGTTTTTTGTTATGGTGCGCATAACAAACATCCTTACCTCCTCCAGCAATGTTATGATGGGTTTGGCTCGTGCATCATTGATCTTAGAATTAAACACCTCGCATGCGTTATTACAGATGCTATCCAACTTCGGCTTATGGCTGAATAAGCTTCTGGTCCAAGCATCCATCGGCCACTTCTGTAACTATGCCCAAGCATCCTCATTTAACCTTTTGATCTTGTCCATCTTGGTATGTTGTTGTCCTTGTACATTCCCACAAAAGTCCCCGTAGCTGTAAGTCCTTCCAATTCTTGTTGAAATTTTTCCATAAATGCCAGACGCAGAAACAGTGATGCACATCAGGCATCACCTCTTTCACTGCTGATATCAGTCCCTGCTAGATTTAGGAAACATTATACATATATAGCTTCAACAAAATGTATACATATATGACCCTGACTTTGTATTCGTGATCCATATTAGTCCCTGGCGTTTATGCTTATCCCATAAAGGTCCTTAAACTTTACAATCGATCCCCATAAAAGTCCCTAACATACATGCATATAATCAGACAATGATTCAGGAGCTGAACTATATAAAAGGTTTACAGGACACCCTGATTAATCCCATTCCTATTTGTCATTTCTAGCAGCAATGTTTCCCATAACAGATATGCAGATAATCATATGAGCATGTATACTACATAGATAAGCATGTAAAAGATAAGCATGTGAGCATATGAGCATATAACATATAAGCATTTAACCATCAATAATTAGAAGTGTATACATTATACCTTTTACATATCTGATATGAAGCATCAGTCATGATCTTTATAGTAACCCAAGTCCTTATGAAGTAGCTCAAGAAACCATCTCCATGTCTTTGTATTCTCCATTCGGACAATAGCCCAAGCTATTACATAGATATGGTGATTTGCATCTAACCCCACGGCTGACAATATCTGGCCACCAAACATTGTCTTAAGGAATGCACCGTCCGGCCCTATCAAAGGACGGCAACCAACCTTGAACCTGTTTTTATAGCCGCTTAAGCATACATACATCCTTTCAAAGGTAACTTCACCGTCTGGCTGTGGGCTGGTACATATCTCTATAGTGGAACCGGGATTGGTATTCAGCAGCGTCATACCATAATCCCGAACCATCCTATATTGCTCTTTCTCATCACCATACACCACACTTCTAGCATCCATTAATGCCCTCAAGATTGAATTCTTATTCAGTGTTAAATCAAACCGTGTCTTGAAGTAAGTTGTAGCCTCGTAGTGTCTAAAATTCAGGTACTTTCTCACCTTCTTTACAAGCTTGCTGCATACCCAATTCCTGTTGGCAGCCCTATTTTTGTCCTCTCTTGGACAAGTGTGGTCATCGTTGAAGGTTTTAATTTGCCAACATGTGTCTTCATGGTCTCATGATGCATAAGCCACCCAAGGACAATCACTGACCTTACAAATCGCCCTGCATCTTATGTTGTCATTTTTCACTAGCTTTATACTTCAACCCTCCTGGATTGTGTATTCCTTCACAGCTTCTCTAAATTCCCATTTCGTTCCGAATTTCATGCCAACCTCAAGATGCAACTCTCTAAACCTTGCACCCTCCCTAAACAGCGAATATGCCTCCTCAGAATCATTTCCTTCCTCCAGCTCATCTTCTGAGTTCGGAGGAATTTTCATCTCCTCTGAGTGCCAGGAATTGGTACCATCTGAGTCAATACTTGAGTCTAGTCCATCATCTTCCACTTCATCAACACAACCCACGAACCCAAGATCAACTTCAGTGTCGCTCACCTCCTGCACCAAACCATCATCTTCATCCAATATCTTCTCCTTCCCTTTCCATATTGGATTAACATTTCTGGATCCTACATCTGATTGTACCTTGTGTCTCCTAATCCTACTACCAATTTCATGATCATTCCCTGTAGCCTCAGAATCAGAGGAACTACCCTCATCCAGTCCTGGCTTAAAAAGGGTATCCTTTTCACTGTCAGAAGAGTCAGAAGACACAGCAAATGAAACTTCATTACTAAACACTTTGCTCCTGAATCCTCTGAGAGCAGACCATGTATAGGGTCTCCTGAAAATACTTGATCCTTGGGCTTCGTGGACTGGCTGGATCTGGTGGGCTTGGTGGGCTTGGTGGTCTTGATGGTCTAGGTGGGCATCGTGGGCTTGGTGGGCTTGCTGGGCTGGTGTAATCTATTGGGCTTCGTTGCCTTGGGGGTTAGTTGTCTTAGGAGGTTTAGTGTTTTTGTTGGCACCTTGGGTTGGGTAGGAGTCCTTGACACTGGTGGTGGCTGTGTGACTTCAGATGTAGTATGAACTTTGGTGTTGGAGTGTGAAAGTACAACCTTCGAGGTGGGAGCAACTATGAGTGCATGAGTCTCAATCAGTTGGGGACTGACATCAACATCTTTAGCATTACACCCCTCTCCACCATCTTCATCCAAGTACACAATTGTGTTACCTCCCTCTAACACCTTCAGAACTGACACTCCATACTCGAAATATACATCAATCATTCCCTCATTTGTCCTAGCACATTTCACCATCTCGCTTATCTCTTTGTCGCTGTTTATATTTCTCAACCCATTATCCAAGCCTTTTCCAGGAACATGCCACCAGCAATGCGTTATGTCATTGTACCTAAGCTCCTTATGGTAGTTCCATATGAAGAATACATCCAGCGTGTCAGTGTCTAGATCACCTAAACAGGCCTTGTTGTCCGGAGAATAAATCATAACACCTTCTGCATTCTTTTTGAAGTCACCCCGATGATGAAACATGATGTCCAACCTCTACTCCATCTGCAAGAAATTTATAGTTTTACTTAATACAAGCAGAATTTGAAAGCCTACTAATACATTATAAAAAAAATAACATCAACACCTCAAGAACACATTTTTGAACCATATCCCTGTTTCATCCCTGTTTCATTCCGGTTAAATATAGCAACCCCACAAACCCCAGCCAACCTTCAAACCCTAGACACTACAACGACACCAAAACTCCCAAACTTTAGACACACAAACAACTTGCATATCAACAACCAACATTGAATCGAAAATGCAAAGTAAAAAAAAAAAGAGGGAGATTACCTTAAATACGATCACAAAGTTCGAACCTCTTGCTTCTGGTGATGGAGGGGAAGAACGAAAATCTCTTGCTTTTTGTTCTCTCAACTTTTTCAACCCAGGGATTAGAACCCTACGGTTACGCCATTGATGAGTATACGAAGACGGAGTTAGAGGGTGGAAGAAGAAGAGACAAGTAAAGTTTGTATTGGCGAGAAAATTGATATTTATGCTAAATAATGTCAAAACAGCTTTGTTTTTGGTTATCAAGGGCGCCAAACCAAAACGACGCCGTTTCGGAGCCCTCCAGCGTGGCAAACCGAGTCAACGTCAGCGCTCCGGTGATGACTCATCACCAGAAATATACTCAGGGACCACTTTGAGTGCTCGGAGCTCTATCTGGAGGACTACAATAGAAAAATTGGGATCTTAAGGATTACTATGGGTATTTGCATGAATCTCAGGGACACTAAAATTAAAACAAAACTAAAATTCTAAAGCGGCCTGTTTTTCGCATAAATTATATAAAATCAAACTATTTGTTTTTAGAACTTTTAGTTCAAAAAAATTATATACTATTTGTTTTTAGAACTTTTAGTTCAAAAAAATAGGATTAACCCTAATTAACTACTAATAAAACGTTTAAAATACTAATCTTTCTCTATCTTTGACTGGCTGCCATTTTCTTTGTGGTGGGATAAGTAAAATGACAACTTTCAACTTCTTCAAACAGAATGAATAATAGAAATGGAGACTATGGACAGAAGAAGAAAGAATGAAGGAAGAAGGGAGTTGACGTTTTGATCAACGTGTGGAAAGAGAGAGGAACCTGCCACGTGTCGACCATGCACAACAAAACGTCGGCGACGTTTTGATCAACACGTCAGTGACGTTTTCCGCATAACAGCGTCGATGTCTTCCTTGCGGCATCTGACAACTCCCATAGCACCGTTAAACTCTCCAGTTTGATCATTTTGGTGAGTAATACCACCTTTGGTCCAATATTAAAAAAAAAGTTCAAATTATGATGGTTCAAAAATTAAAACCAAAGAAAATTACAAACAGAGATAATATTATTTTGGGTTTATTATCGTGTGTCTTAATTCTTAAGGACACAAATTAAAATTACTAGTAATAATGAGTTTTAAATAATTTATTTTAATCAATACATAATAAATATATTAAAAATTTAAATTTTATATTTTTTATAAAAAAATTTAATTAATAATTTTATCATGTGGTTTTAGGACATATATTAGCTAAATTTTATTATATTTTTAATAAAAATTTATCTCGTGAAAATTTAAATCGTAATTTTCGTATGAAGTTGATAATTGAAAGTCATTAAATGATAATTTAATTAAATTTATTAAATTATTTAATAATTATCACTTGAAGATATATTCATTTGAATTTTCATCAATTTATCATTTTTAACTAATTTGATTGATTTAATAGTTAGGCCACTAATTCACTTAAATAAGTATCAAAAATTAAAATTTGATTGTTTTATATATAACAATTTATTAACTAATGTAAATCTTTAAATAAAATCTAAATTTATAACAAATTAATTTTTTGACCGTCAAATTGAAAATACCATAAATAAATTAAAAAAATATCATTTTTAATTAATCCGCACACTCTAATTTAGCGTTGTTCAACCAGGCCGAACTGAATCGGGATTTGGCCGGTTTTCGTATTTTGGACGAAAAGACGCCGTTTTGTTCCTTCAAAAAAAAAAATGAAAAAGAGAACGTAACCCTAAGCTCTCTCACTCACTAGCAGAAGTGCAGAACCAGGCAGCACCGCAGCAACATCTCCTCCATCACTGCCAGACTTGCGCCGTCAAGCCACCGCCATGTCATTGCCGCCGTCGCAGCTGCTCGACGCCACCTTCCCCGCCATGGACGTCTGAACACATTGAAGAACGTAGAGAAGAGAACTCGAACACAGCTGGGAGGAAGCACGAAGCAGCCCTCCATCTCGTTGCCGTTCTTCAACGTCCAGCCACCGCTGCCATCCGCACTGCTACAGCGTCGGCGCAACGCGTCGCCCTTTTTCTTCCGCCTCCTTTTTGGCGGAGCTTCTACCTCTGTTTGGCTGTGATTCCGCCGCTGTCTCACCGAGGCTCTGCCGATGTTCCGCCGTTCTCCAGCCCTCGTCTTCTAGTTCGAGCTGCTTAGCCCTCTGTTCAGCCCTCTCCGTCGCGTGTTCAAGCTGCTTAGCCCTCTGTTCAGCCTCCGTTCCGCAGCCGTTCTGCCGTTGTTCAGCCATCTCCATCACGTGTTAAAGCTCCAGCTACCTCTCCGTGTACTGTTTGAATTTCAGAACGTGCTCCAGCCTAAGGTGATTTCTTTTCCTTCTTGTTCTTTTTTGTATTAATTATTCAGTTGTTGTTTTATTTGATTGTTGTTTTAATGATTAATATGTTGTTCCAGTTCTTGTTTTGTTGGTGGTTTGCTGTATTTTAAAGTTTTAATTGTTCTTGTTATTTTGATTTTCAGTTTTAATTGATCTTATTAACTTGTTAATTTGATAAATTATTTTTTTGGTGCTGTTCTTAGTCTTTTGATTGTTAGATTGTTCTACTGTTCTTGACCTTTTGATAACTTGTTAATTTGATAAATTGTCTTTATTGTGTTTTCCTGTCCTTGATTTGATAAATTGTTCATTGGGTTGCCGTTAACTAAACTTCATATGAGATTAAATGGTTTGTGATTGGTATTTTTTTTTTATCAAAGTGGTGGTGGGGGGCATCACTTGATTGGTGATTCTTCTTGTCCAAACTCGACGAAGCAAATCTGCAGCAAGATTTTGCATATTTTGATGATTGATGACAAACTTTGATGTTGGCATTTTATGTGTGGTTTTTTTGTTATTTAACTTTTGAGTGTGTGTTTGGATTAGAGTTTGATTGTATAAAATTGATTTTACAAATTTGATTTTAATAAAGCGTGAGTTAGTGATAAAGTGATTTATATTTGGTAATTTTGTATCAAAATGGATTATAATAAAATGAATATTGTTTGGATTACATCATTCAAAATTACGTTTAGATAACAATTACTAAAAAAAGACATAAATTTATATCATTCAAAATTATATTATTTTAGTACTCTTTGACTATAATTTCTTTTGGAAAAAAATTTAAATTTATGTGTTAAAATTTAGTATTCTTTTTGTTATAATTTGTTAGTACTCTTCTTTAGTATTCTTTTTGTATTTAATTATATCTTTCTAATGAAATTTATATTATAAAAATCAACAATAATAAATAAAATATATACTAATTTAAGAACATATAATAAAAAATATATAAAGTCAAATAAAAAAATAAAGTTCTATAAAATAGTACGTATTAATAAAAATGATTAAAAAAATTTATATGAACAATAAATACTAAAAATTCTATTAAAAAAATACAATAATATACATAAGTGAACATAAAAAAAACTCTAAACAAAATATTCATACTATTAACAAGAAAAATAAATAAAAAATTGATAAAAAATTAAAACTTAATAAAGAGTATTAATAATAATATTAAAAATATTTGTTTGTAAATCATAGCCATGAAAAAAAAAATTCAAGAATTTTGATGATTGTTTTTGTATCTTTTATTGTAAATGAGATTGCATGGCAAAATTGGTAAAATGTCAATTAATTTTTTAATTTATCAAGTGAACGTAAAAGCTAAATACAAAAGCTACAATTTGTTGCTTCTTGTGAACGAGAGTTCAAATTCAGAATCATGTTCGCGTTTAGAGAAAAAAATTAGCCAAACAAAAATTACAGCATCAAGAAGATTGAACGTGGTTCTTGTGCTTCCAACTATGAGATTATAATATTGTTGTTGATGTAGTACTTTTAATTTGGATGCTATTTTAAAATTTATATTAGACTATAATTATGTTTTAATGTGTTTATTTATATTTTATTTATTATTTTATTATAAAATAGTTATTCCGATTGAAGCATGGTTGAATCGGTTGAATCAATAAATCAGTGAACCAATAGTTAGAGCTGTTCGATGATTGGTTCAGTTTTTCGAACCTTGGTATTTCTGTTAATTTTGTATTGTTTTATTACATTTTAGCTTTCCTCACCAATCGCCTAAGTTCTAACCCACCGCAGCGCAGCACTGCACCCACCATCTCCTCAAACTGTACCCGCCAGCAACATCCCAACGACGGTGGCGATTTCAACAGTATAGTGGCGACAACACCAGCCAACAGCGGCAGCCACTCCACATCCACAACCCATAACCAGCGACAACAGTGGCTGCCTGCTCATCTCATCATTGATTTCAACCACCGATTCCACTTCCCCACCCTCTGTGGTTAGTGCTTTTTCTACTGTTCCATTGTAGTTCCGCAGTTAGATTGATTTTCTTTTCTGGAATTTAATATGATATGTGAATTCATCTTTCCACTTAGTATTTTAGTCACGTATATATTTTCTTTTTAGGAAATTTAGAACATTCGATCATTTTATTTATCATAGTGTATAACCTTAAAAAGTCTAATATTGTGGAATGAAGGTAGTAATGGAGTATCATATTGTAAAGTTTTTGAAGTTTGCAATCTCCAATCCAACTCTGTAACATGTTTCGACTGTTTTTCTTTGAAAAGGAAACGGCAAAAATAAACAAAATGCGGAGGGTTCTGGGAAAGATTTCTGGGTTGCTGAGCAATCGAAATATGATGGGAGTGGATAAAACTGGAAACAAATACTTCACCAAAATGGAAGAGGTTGATGGTATCAGTAAGCGTTTCTCTCTTTCTCCTTATGCATATGCTGCAATTATTCTGGTTTTAATATTGAATGATGTTATTATTTATTTTTATAGATTATATGGGTGATAATGGACTGTGCTATTATTTATTTATTTTGTGGTAAAAGAAGAATTTCATTAAGGTGGAGAGAAGAAGAATACAATTTAGAGGATAAGAGGTCTTCTGTAATAGATAAAAAACAATAAGAATTATCTATAAAGAATAAGTTTCAGTCTCTCAATATGTCTAGGACGGAAAGTCCTCCTTAAAGAGTTACACCAAATAGATGCCAAACATCTATGCCACAAAACTTGCTTGTTAGAAAATTTGTCATTGTAGGTGTGTGCATTGTGCTCCAACCAAATACTCCAAATAGTAGCGTATATTGCACAGTGCCACAATGATTTTGCCTCTTTTCATACTTCTGAAACCAATAAAAACCTAGTTAAGAGGAATTCATCTAAGGTTGCAGGGACCACCCAATATTCATCAAAGATGGCAAACAAATTGTTCAACAAAATCACATGCGAAAATGCAAAAGCAGATGTGAACTTGATTCTGAGTTTTCCAAAAAATAAGACACATTAGGGGAGACAACCTATGTGGCCTTTGAACCTAAACCCTAAACATGCCATTGGTGTTAATTCTGTTAAGCATATCTATCCATATTGAATATTTGACTTTAGAGGGAGCTTTGGACTTCCAAATAGGTTTTGTCAATATGGGAAGAGGTTTTATTTTAGGAATGCATTAGAGATGAATGATTTACAACTAAAACTACCAAGGGAATAAAGAGACCATGACCTTTTGTCGGGGTTGGAATATAAAGAAAAATTATCAAGGAGACTTAAGAGGATCATAAGTTCAGAGGATTCCTTATGATTTAGGTTATGGAAGAATTGGAAGTCCCATGTGAAGAAAGAACCTCGTCTGGTGTAGAAGGCCTGGATAGGGGAGTTATTCAAGGAAGATAGTTAATAGAGATGTAGAAACTCTTAAGAGAGGTATCTTCTATTCAGTGGTCTTCCCATAAGTGATAAGTTAAAACAAGAACTATCACCTACATTCAAAGAAAGCTAGGGTTTAAAAATAGTATAACCTTGAGAAATGAACTTCCAAGGGCTAGAATGAGTAGTATGGGTAGCAGCATTTGCATCCTAACCAGTCCTGTCCAAACCATACTTATTCTTGATAAGTTGATGCCATAGATAGTGAGGTGTTAAAGGAAAGCGCCATAGCCATTTAGCTACCAATGTAACTATATATATGTTTTAGGGTGGTTTCTTTGGTAGCGTCCGCTCCTAACAACCTTGGAAGTATGGCAATATTCGCTTTTATTGGACAAAGGGCCGTTTGAGAAGCTGCAAAAGTTACTTTTTTTTTTAGCTTTTGATTTATGAAAAGTATTAGTATTAATGTTTGGTGCAATTTTCAAAATCAAATTGTAGTTTTTTAAGAAGTTATTTAAGTGCTTATAGAGAAGTTAAAAAAAAAAACTTCTCTCATAATAAAAAAACTTTTTATCACATTTCTTTTAAAATAAGCACTTTTAGAACTAGAAAATCAAACACAAAATAACTTATTTATAAACTACTTTTAATATAAGTATTTATTGTTTAAGCTATTTTTTTAAAAAGAGCTTAATTAAGCTGTGATTCGGCCCGGCCCAGTTGGCACAATGCCTCGACCCGGGCGGTCGGCCTAACAAGGCCGTCAGACCCGAACCGGGAAATCGACCCGGACACCTATTCCCCAGCAGCCAGCCACATGACAGCTGGGACAAGGAAGCTTCCTGGAAGGTGGATCTGCCCTTGTGGGACTCACCCTACTGACAGAGTATATATGGGGAGGGCCTTATCCCTCCCCCACGTTACGTGACAATCCCTTTACTTTTACTGCCATCTGTACGGTATCTGACTTGGGCGTTGGAGTCCTTTTTGCAGGTGGCTCCCCCTCTCCAGCACAACTGCTTGTGAGGTCGTGAGGTCCCGTTTTCTACTCTCCTATACCGTAGCCCGAGAGATCCATCTGTTCACCATCAACGTAGACCAGGCTCCCACCGTCACTCACCCTCTTTGTCCATCCGATCCGTTTGATACCCGAGTCACCGAACATTTAGCGCCGTCTGTGGGGACCTGGCGTGAATGGATTTCCTATTAGGTCCTATGGAAGGAGATGATGGAGGCGAGCCACGTAGGGAGGAAGTGGTTCCCCGAACCAGTGGGGTAGCCTCCTTGGCTTCTTCTCGTGAGCACACGAGACCCCCCCTCGGCGAGGAGAGCCTTCCTCCCGCTCCCGTGAAAGGCGTCCCTTCGGAGGGACGGGGAGCGACTATCCGCGGATAATGCAGGAGCTGCGCTACAGGGTGCAGAACCTGGAACGGGAGCTAGCGGGTAGAGAGCACTATTAGCCTGCCCCGAGACAACATCGTTCCTCATCCCTTCAAAGGAGGAGGGAAACCAGAGGGAGAAGCCTCCGAAGAGACCGCTCTAGGGGCACACCGTACTACCGGTCCGATCCAGAAAGCCAAGGGGAAAGTAGAGAGGTGCCGAGGAGGCGGCAAGACCCTATAATCTATACCCCCCGGCCTCCGGCGAGACGCACTGAGAAGGAAAACCGAGAGGATAGCAGAGAGAGACCAAGGAGAACGCCACGACGCCCTGTGATCATGGGGTAACCCCTTTCCACCACTCCATTCTCGAGGTCCGGCTTCCGAAGCATTTCGATAAGCCGACGGACATGAGATATGACAGCACCCAAGATCCTCAAGAACATCTAACGGCCTTTGAGGCCAGGATGAATCTGGAAGGTGTGGGTGATGAAGTGAGGTGTCGAGCCTTCCCCATGACTTTAGCAGGGTCGGCAATCCGCTAGTTCAACGCTCTCCCCCAAGGCTCTGTGACAATTTTTGCGGACATAACCCGCGCCTTCTTGGCTCAGTTTACCACGCGTATTGCTAAAGCTAAGCACCCGATCAACTTGATAGGGGTAACGCAGAGAAGCGGGGAACCGACCAGGAAGTACCTAGATAGGTTCAATGATGAATGCTTGGAGATTGATGGCCTAACCAATTCAGTGGCCAGTTTATGCTTGACGAACGAGTTGCTGAATGAGGATTTCAGGAAGCACCTTACCACCAAGCCCGTGTTGACGATGCAAGAAATAAAAAATGTGGCTAGGGAGTATATCAATGACGAAGAGGTTAGCCAAGTCGTGGCAGCCAACAACCGGCAGTCCGCCTATAACCGGCAGTCTTCCTATAACCCTTCCCGTCATCCCGGTAACTGGGAAAGGTCGAAGGAGCACTCCAAGGACGGAGGGCCAGCTAAAGCCTTCAAGCCGTTCTCCCGGGTAGGGAAGTTTACTAACTACACTCCCTTGACAGCCCCGATCGTCGACGTGTACCAGCAAATAGCCGACAAAGGGATCCTGTTGAAGCCCCGACAACTCAAGGATAGAACTGGAGGGAACAAAAACCTCTACTATGACTACCACAAGGGCTTCGGCCATAAGACCCAAGATTGTTTAAATTTGAAAGATGCTTTGGAGCAGGCGATTCGGGAAGGTAAGCTGGCAGAGTTCTCACACCTCATAAGAGAACCCAGGAGGCGGGATTGTGACCGATCTGGTGACGACAGGAGCCGTGCCGTGAGACCAAGGCAAGAGCCCGAGGAGGACAATGAGTGCGGCCTTACTATTGTGAACGTTGTAGTCGGGAGAGACGTTGCTCCTAGGTTGAAGTCAGCATGTAGGAAAGATGCCAAAGTCTTGACTGTGTCATTGTCTAGCCCCGTGCCTTCCTCCAGGAGAGTCCCGTCAATATCATTCGGACCAGAGGACCAATGGTTCGACGACTTGCTGGAGAACCCTCCTATGGTGATCACAGCAAGGGTGGGAACTGGTCTGGTCAGGCAAATTCTTGTAGACACCGGAGCTAATTCGAACATCATGTTTCGTAACATGTTTGATGCTCTAGGCCTCCGAGACATCGACCCGAGAACCCATCAACACGGTGTGGTCGGCTTAGGCGATAACTTTATCAAACCTGATAGAATAGTCTCTCTACCAGTCTCCATAGGAGGAGGTCGAGGGAAGAGGTCGGTAATGGCGGAGTTCATTGTTCTAAGGGACTCCACGGCCTCCAACCTCATATTGGGAAGGAAAACCATCGAGTTTGGAGCAGTGATTTGTACCAAACTACTGATGATGAAATTTGTTGCTGATGATGGGTCGGTCGGATCCATCAGGAGAGATTTGGAAACGGCGGTCGCATGCGACAACGCCAGTCTCTCCCTAAGAAAAAAGTCCAAAGAGGCATCCCGGGTCTTCCTAGCTGATCTAGACGCCAGGGTCGACGACAAGCCCAGGCCAGAACCTGAAGGAGATCTCGAGAAGTTCAGGGTTGGCGACTTAGAAGAAAAGTTCACATTCGTAAACAGAAATCTCCCTCATGACTTAAAAGAACCACTGGTGGAAATGATTCAAGCAAACGGCGATCTGTTCGCTTGGACACTAGCCGACATGCCGGGAATTGACCCCCAATTTATGTCCCACCACCTTGCCGTGAAGGCAGAAGCTAAACCAGTGTTATAAAGAAGGAGGTAAATCTCCCAGGAAAGGGCTGACGAGGTGGCCAGGCAAACGGCCAGCTTGCTAGAAGCAGGGTTCATCCGAGAACTGGACTACTCGACCTGGCTGTCAAACGTAGTCCTAGTTAAGAAAGCCAATGGAAGGTGGAGAATGTGCGTGAACTATTCCAATCTTAATAAGGCATGCCCCAAGGATTCCTTCGCCCTCCCTAATATTGATGCTCTTGTAGACGCGGCCGCGGGGTATCGGTTTCTGAGTTTCATGGACGCATACTCTGGGTACAACCAGATACCGATGCACCGGCCAGACGAGGAGAAAACGACATTTATAACGCTAGGGGTACATACTGCTACAAGGTGATGCCTTTCGGACTGAAAAACGTAGGAGCTACATATCAAAGGCTGATGAACAAGGTACTTAGCGAGCTTATCGGCAAGACGGTAGAAGTGTACGTTGACGAGATCTTGGTGAAGACCACCCGGGCCGAAGACCTCATCAGTGATCTAAAGACCGTGTTTGCATCTCTTTGGCGGCACAACATGAGGCTTAACCCTCTCAAGTGCGCCTTCGCCATGGAAGTCGGGGAGTTCTTGGGCTTCATGATAAACCAAAGAGGAGTGGAAGCCAACCCAGAGAAATGTGAAGCAATCCTCCAGATGAATAGCCCGGGGTGTGTCTAGGACATACAAAGGTTAGCCGGAAGGCTTACTGTCCTGTTGCGTTTTCTCGGTGCGTCGGCAACAAAGGCACTCCCATTCTTCAACCTGATGAAAAAAGGGATTGCGTTTGAATGGACCCAGCATGTGAGGAGGCTTTCCACCATTTCAAGAGAATACTGTCGGCACCTCTTGTTCTCGGGAAACCCAAGGACTTCGAAGCATTGTATCTGTACCTAGCCGTAACCGATGAGGCCTTGGTGGCCGTCTTGATACGGGAAGAAGGGAGGGCCCAACAGCCAGTGTATTTTGTTAGCAAAACACTCCAAAGAGCGGAGCTGAGATACAGTAAGTTGGAGAAGTTGGCGTATGCGCTGCTAACCTCATCCAGAAGGTTACGTCAGTATTTCCAAAGTCATCGTATTGTCGTCAGGATGGATCAAGCAATACGTCGAGTCTTGCAAAAACCCGATCTGGCGGGACGGATGATGACCTGGGCAATTGAGCTATCCCAGTACGACTTGCAGTACAAGCCGAGACATGCGATCAAAGCCCAGGCCTCACGGGGGACCCTCACGAAGCTCCGGGAACACGGTGGAAGCTCCACGTTGACGGAGCCTCCAACCAAACGTCTGGAGGAGGAGGGATAATTCTCGAGAGCCCATTAGGAATAGTGTACGAACAAACCATCAAGTTTGAGTTCTTGGTCTCCAATAACCAGGCGGAATACGAAGCCCTTATCAGCGGCCTGCTACTGTCAAAGGAAGTGGGGGTGACAAGGGTAGAAGTGAACAGTGACTCTCAGGTCGTCACATTCCAGATCAACGGGATGTATCAGGCCAAGGACCCCTTACTACAAAAATACCTGGAAAAGGTTAAGAACTTGAGCAAGGACTTTGAAGAAGTCGTGGTACAGCATGTCTCAAGGGAAAGGAACACGTGCGCCGACCTCCTATCTAAACTGGCCAGCACAAAACCGGGAACGAGAAACCGTTCCTTAATTCAAGGCTTGGTAAAAGAACCAACAATCGCCCTGTGCAACCCGTGTAGACGTCGATCCGTCGTGGGTCGCCCCCGTCACCGAATTCTTGGGAAGTGGCAAACTCCCTGACGACCACAAGAAGGCAAAGGAATTGAGAAAGGAGGCAGCCAAATACACAATAGTGCAAGGCCAACTGTTTCAGAGAGGGCTGAGTCAACACCTATTGAAGTGCCTACGACCCGACCAGATAGACTACGTCCTCAGGGAGGTCCACGAGGGTTGTTGCGGCCATCACATAGGGGGGAAGGCTTTGGTTCGGGAGCTCGTCAGAGCCGGTTACTATTGGCCCACGATGATGGCTGACGCCCAAGAATTCGTCAGGAGATGCAAAAAGTGCCAAGAAAACACAAATTTCCAGAAGGCGCCGGCATCCGAACTCAGCCTGCAAATGGCCTCCTAGCCTTTTAGCCAATGGGGGATCGACCTCCTGGCCCCTTCCCAGTTGTCCTTGGACAGGTCCCCGAAAGGCATCACCTTATAGCAGTATGTACCCCCTGGCATTATGAACGCCGTTTTCTCCTCGTTTGGCCAGTGCATCGGTATCTGGTTGTAGCCAGAATATGCGTCCATGAAACTCAGAAACCGATACCCCGCGGCCGCGTCTACAAGAGCATCAATATTAGGGAGGGGAAGGAATCCTTGGGGCATGCCTTGTTAAGATCGGAATAGTCCACGCACATTCTCCACTTTCCATTGGCTTTATTGACTAGGACTATGTTCGACAGCCAGGTCGAGTAGTCCAGTTCTCGGATGAACCCTGCTTCTAGCAAGTTGGCTGTTTGCCTGGCCACCTCGTCAGCCTTTTCCTGGGACATTTTCCTCCTTCTCTGTGCCACCGGTTTAGCTTCTGCCTTCACGGCAAGGTTGTGTGGCATGAATTGGAGGTCAATTCCCAGCATGTCGGCTGGTGTCCAAGCAAACAGATCGCCGTTTGCTCGAATCATTTCCACCAGTTGTTCTTTCAAGTCATGAGGGAGGTTTCTGTTCACGAAGGTGAACTTTTCTTCCGAGTCGCCGATCCTGGCATCTAGATCAGCTAGGAAGACCCCGGATGCCTCTTTGGACTTTTTTCTTAGGGAGAGACTGGCGTTGTCGCATGCGACCGCCATTTCCAAATCTCCCCAGATGGATCTGACCGACCCATCATTAACAACAAATTTCATCAGTAGTTTGGTACAAATCACTACTCCGATCTCGTTGATGGTTTTCCTTCCCAAGATGAGGTTGTAGGCCGTGGAGTCCCTTAGAACAACGAACTCCGCCATTACCGACCTCTTCCCTCGACCTCTTCCTATGGAGGCTGGGAGGGAGACTATTCCATCAGGCTTGATAAAGTTATCGCTTAAGCCAACCACACCGTGTTGGTGGGTTCTCAGGTCGGTGTCTCGGAGGCCCAGAGCATCAAACACATTACGGAACATGATGTTTTAATCGGCTCCGGTATCTACGAGGATTCGCCTGACCAGACTAGTTCCCACCCTTGCTGTGATCACCATAGAAGGGTTCTCCAGCAAGTCGTCGAACCATTGGTCCTCTGGTCCGAATGATATTGACTCTCCTGGAGGGAGGCGCGGGGCTAGACGATGACACAACCAAGACTTTGGCATCTTTCCTACATGCCGACTTCAACCTGGGTGCTAACGTCTCTCCCGACTACAACATTCACAATGGTGAGGCCGCGCTCATTATCCTCCTCGGGCTCTTGCCTTGGTCTCACGGCGCGGCTCTTGTCGTCACTAGATTGGTCACGATCCCGCCTCCAGGGTTCTCTTATGAGGTGAGAGAACTCTGCCAGCTTACCTTCTTGAATCGCCTGCTCCAAAGCATCCTTCAAATCGAAACAATATTGGGTCTTGTGGCCGAAGTCTTTGTGGTAGTTGCAGTAGATGTTTTTGTTCCTTCCAGTTCTATCTTTAGGTTGTCGGAGCTTCGACAGAATGCCTTTGTCAGCTATTTGCTGGTACACCTCGACGACCGGGGCTGTCAAGGGAGTGTAGTTAGTAAACTTCCCTACCCGGGGGAACGGCTTGAAGGCCTTTAGCTGGCCCTCCATCTTTGGAGTGCTCCTTCGACCTTTTCCCGTTATCGGGATGATGGCAAGGGTTATAGGCGGACTGCCGCTTGTTGGCTGCTACGACTTGGCTAACCTCTTCGTCATTGATATACTCCCTAGCCTCATTTTGGATTTCTTGCATCGTGCACACGGGTTTGGTGGTAAGGTGCTTCTTGTAATCCTCGTTCAGCAACCCGTTCGTCAAGCATAAACTGGCCACTGAGTCGGTTAAGCCGTTAATCTCCAAGCATTCATCATTGAACCTATCCAGGTACTTCCTGGTCGGTTCCCCGCTTCTCTGTGTTACCCCTAACAAGTTGATCGGGTGCTTAGCTTTAGCAATACGCATGGTAAACTGAGCCAAGAAGGCGCGGGTTATGTCTGCAAAAGTTGTCACGAAGCCTTGGGAGAGAGCGTTGAACCAGCGGATTGCCAGCCCTGCTAAGGTCACGGAGAAGGCTCGACACCTCACTTCATCACCCACACCTTCCAGATTTATCCTGGCCTCAAAGGCCATTAGATGTTCTTGAGGATCTTGGGTGCCGTCATATCTCATGTCCGTTGGCTTATCGAAATGCTTCAGAAGCCGGACCTCGATAATGGAGTGGTGGAAAGGGGTTGCCCCCATGATCACAGGGCATCGTGGCTTTCTCCTTGGTCTCTCTCTGCTATCCTCTCTGTTTTCCTCCTCAGTTTGTTTCGTCGGAGGCCGGGTGTAGCTTATAGGGTCTTGTCGTCTCCTCGGCACTTCTCTACTTTCCCCATGGCTTCTCCCTTTGATTTCTCTCTGCCCACTAGCTCTCGTTCCAGGTTCTGCACCCTATGGCGCAACTCCTACATTATCTGCGGATAGTCGCTCCCCGTCCCTCTGAAGGGACGCCTTTCCCGGGAGTGGGAGGGAGGCTCTCCTCACCGAGGGGGGGATCTTGTGCACTCACGAGAGGAAGCCAAGGAGGCTACCCCTCTGGTTCAGGGAACCACTTCCTCCCTACGTGGCTCGCCTCCATCATTGCCTTCCATAGGACTTAATAGGAAATTCATTCACGCCAGGTCTCTACAGACGGCGCCAAATGTTCGGTGACTCAGATATCAAACGGATCGGATGGACGAAGAGGGTGAGTGATGGTGGGAGCCTGGTCTACATTGATGGTGAACGGATGGATCTCTCGGACTATGGTATGGGAGAGTGGAAAGCGGGACCTCACGACCTCGTGAGCAGCTATGCTGGAAAGAGGGAACCACCTGTAAAAAGGACTCCGACGCCCAAGTCAGAGACCATACAGATGGCAGTAAAAGTAAAGGGATTGTCACGTACCGTGGGGGAGGGGTAGGGCCCTCCTCATATATACCCTGTCAGTAGAGTGGGTCCCACAAGGACAGACCCACCTTCCAGGAAGCTTCCTTGTCCCAGCTGTCATGTGGCTGGCTGCTGGGGAATAGGTGTCTGGGTTGGTTTCCCAGTTCGGGTCCGACGGCCTTGTTAGGCCGACCGCCCGGGTCGGGGTATTGTGCCAACTGGGCCGGGACGAAACAGTACTTTTATATGAGAATGTGATTGTAGCTGTTCGATCAAATTATGTGTACATTAAATTTATAATTAACAAAGTCATATTAAAAATCATTCTTACATGGTAACCACTTGGTTTATATCCTAATTCTTTAACATGAATGTAGTTCTAATAAATTGTTTAAAGGAATGGAAATATGTTTGATTTGTCTTCTTTTTTTCGGTGGTTTTTTCTTGGCCAAGGCTTTCTACTTTTTTGGTGAGGGTGGTTGTTTTTTGTTTGAGGTTTAAATGGGGTTAGGATTATAAAGGGATGAATAAATAAGAGATAGTTGTTCATCAATATTTTCAACCAAAACTAATCCATGAGTTGGTTACTCCTATTTGTAACTTTGTAATGGAATAACAAAATCTTAAACTAAATAATGGCTTGTATTGTTTACTGAGAAGTGAAACTTTTATGAACAGGCTTTTTGGCAGAACAACTTATACTATTGCAGTAGCGCTTGATAACACTTTCTTATTCCTCTCAGGAAATGATGGAATTGGAAGCAAGGCGTGAACGTGTTAGACAAAATGTTGTTCGTGTGTGTAACTTATATTTTCACGTTAGCTAATAAGTGTAACAAAACAATAACTTTTTCGTAAAAGTCTAGGTCTACAGTCCCCAACACTTTCTTCTTTTATTTGTGTGTTTCTTTTTCTTTAAGTTCTAAAGAGAGAAGAGGAAAGGAGGGCCAAAGAAGGAAGTACAGGCAAACGTGTCAGCCCTGGTTAGATGCTTAAAATTTTGTTATATTCCAAATTTTCTTCTACTTCTTGATTTATTGATTAATTGAAGTTTGATGCAGGAAAAGTTGCTGGTCCAGACTTGAAAAGTTTTATCCGGCAAATTCCAGTTGGCTCAGAAGGTCATCATACATTGCTTTTCTTCTTAAATTATTTGATTCTTTTTTATTTTTTATTTTTTTGAAGCTCACCTTTTTATCTCAAGTACTTAAACTTTTCTGACCTCAAAGCAGAATAATAGATGAATTTTTTTTTTTTCCATAAAAGAAGCCAATAAATTTTTATCACTCTCTGCAAATGATTTACTGATTTTTAGGCTTTGCCATCCAGCATTGAGGTTTCGTACAATTACTATGTATTAATAAACCAGCTCTCCCATTAATACAATTTGACATAATTGCATTATAGGTAGTGAGACTGAAGAATCATCTTGGGCAAGGGGTAGCTTGAGGTGAGTCTTTTTGGAATTGATGGATCAATAGACAAATATCTATTTGAAATTGAAAATGCACATGCTTTGTCATGTTGTGTCTGCAGTCTTGTTTTTTGCTGAGTTCTTATTTTCGAATTTTCAACTTGTGTTGCTTTTAGGCTGGGTTCAAGTCATGCTTCGGGCTTGGTGAAATTAGTGATAAATTGTTAACCTTATATACTTCAACTAATATTTTTTTATATTATATAATATTATTTTTCCATTGTAATAATTTATTTTGGTACAAATATTGTATAATATCTATTGAATTTTATCTCTAACTTTTGATATTCCATTACTTTACTATGTGTAATGTCTAAAATTATATCCATTTGTCCTGGTCCTTTTTGGGTCTATTTTTTTGGACTGGGATGAAGTTTAGGTCTTGAAAAGACCCATCCAAGAAATGGGGTCGGGTCGGGGACTGGGTCTGGGTCTGGGTTTGGGTTTAGCTAAACCTGGTCCAGCCCATGTTCCAATGGCTGTATTTTGGTTTAGCTTCTCTAAGGAGTAAAATTAATTACTATACATACCTAGTCCTAGCGGCTAGAGTGCATCTCTGATGTTTACCAAAAAAAGAAAAAGAGAGTGCATCGCTGATGCTGTACTCTAGAAATTTCATCTTCTATACAAGGTACTTCATTCTTCTTTAGATGTTCTTCATTTTGTGTGACCTGAAGGTCACGGTTTAAGCTGTAGAATTTGCGGATGACTTTATCAGATTACGTTGCATACATTACACCCTTTGGGTGCAATCTTTTCCTAGCTTATTTTCTCCAATTTCCATATCGTATTTGTTATTAAGTAATGCTTTTATTTTTTTTTTTTCATATAAAATACTTTAGAAGTAACCATTCAACATATAGTAATTACATACTCTTTTTGCAGGTTCACTCAAGAGAACAAAACTGAGAAAGAAAAAGTGGAACCTAAGTAAGTTCACAGCAACATGACTGGATATTCCAAGTCAATTAACATTAAAATGAGCCAAAATTCTGTAAATCACATTTTCATTTGGAGATCTATATAAAAATCATAACTCAGCTAATTGATACAAATCTATGCTATAAATACAATTATTCAAACATGTTGAATTTCTTAAAGTAATCATTTCCCAAGCTTTTGGGTTATGATATATAATTTCTGAACTTTCTTATTTGCTCCTTAATATATTGTTTAGGTCCTCAGAGTCAACAGGATCTGGTGCAACTTTTAGGCCCGGAACCTGGCAACCGCCAACTTGAGTTTTTGTTACAATAAAGAGGAGCCTTTTTGACATCAACATTCTTGTGTGTTAGCCTCATGCTATGTTTTTTAGAAATTACATGCTTGGTTTATTTTCTTGCCAAAAATTTTTTGACAATTTTTCCCGTACAAAGTACAAAATTGTAGTATTTCCTTGGTCATTCATAAACATCAATTCAACAAATGTGAACACCAGAACAAGCCAACATGAGGGTACAGCCAAAACAATGGTGCACTATGGATTTATGATGTGGGAAGCTCTAAAATCAAAGGACCAAACATGCATTTGGATCACAGCTTTTCGGTTAAGTCTCCTGCATTTCATTTGAGCTCAGGATCGCATTCAACTCTCATTTTTCAACCTTTTTTACCTCGATTGTAGAAATCATGACCTATTGCTTTTCATTTAGCTATTTATCTTTTAAATGATAGATTTGGATCCACCATATAGTTAAGGTTCGAGGCATAGCTGCAGTTAGTTACAATGAGAAAGGCATATCTGAACTTGATAGACTCGTATGTTATCAGAGGATAGATAACTTATCTTTGTATGACTGTAAGTTCTGTCTAAGCATCGAGGATTTGGATTCATAAAAAGTTTAATCTCTCTCTCTCTCTCTCTCTCTCTCTCTCTCTCTCTCTCTCTCTCTCTCTCTCTCTCTCTCTCTCTCTCTATTGGAATCTATGTCGGCGACTCAGCTGGGAAGAGCAGAAGAATAGTGGAACGGTAGGGTTCGCGCCATCGTTGCCTCTCCTCTGTCTCCTTTGAAGTGCCCCTTCGATCTCTCTCAAGGGTGGAACCCTTGAACTATGGAGGCTGGTTCTGGATCTCTGACTCGCCTGGTGTCCCTTGTGTCTGCTGGGTTGCGTCGTTGCTCTTCGGAAACGGTGAAATTTGGCTCCTGTTCGTTCCTATTCTGTGCTCTTACATTGGTGAGTATAATTTTTTTAGCTTTGTTCTATATCGGAGGAATATGCAATTATGCTGAATTTGTTGAGATGGTTGTTAATCTGTTGTGTTAGGCATTGGATATACTGGTTTTGTTTCCCAAAAAATGCACAGAGTTGCTTAAATTGAATTTTTAAAAGTAAGTTAATACCTCTATTATGATGCTTAGGAACAAGATGAACCCTGTAATCGACCGCCGAAAAAATTGTTTATTAGGGGCTGATTGTGATTGGAACAAAAGCAGATCCTTATGGCTTTACCAAGAATAGTAAACTTAATAAAATATTTAACCGTTGTCATGGTCTTGAGGTCCCGATGCTGTAAAATCAAATAACCAAACTTATGCTTTTGAAAACAAAACTATGTGCGTTTAGTATAAATGATTTTGGTTAAACTGAATTTGATATATTCTTTTAGCAATTCTCTTCTGGTCAACCTTAACCCAAAAATTAAGAAATTATCTTTGTAATGTTAGAAACCAATGAGTCAACCAATTTATTTAGACCATACACTGTGATAAACTATTGACTGACGACTATGGACTTCGCTTAATGCTAATTTAAGTTGCAATTTTCTCCATTTAAGTTAATTCCATAAGCGACGTGTACAACATGCTTTGTTCCTCAATGGATTTTTTTTAAATCCAGGGATGTCTGATAGTGAGTCGGATTTGGATGATGGCAGCACGTCAGAGTTGTCAGGTCATTGGACTAATGGTTGGAGCACCGATTCGGGAGATGGGGAATGACTTGAACGGGTTGGAGGAACCGCTGACTGAGGAAGGGGATAGTGGCCATTCCGACAGTGAATACGACGGCAGGGATGGTGGTGGAAGCTATATGCATGCTGCTGCAGAGGATCATGCAAACTCCGAGAATGTCATGGGTAAACAATTCAGTTGTCCAGACCCTGTGATTGCTTTCGTGTTGTTATCTGCAGAATTTAATGGGATTGAAGATGCGTATGCAAGCTATGTCGCGTATGCAAAGGGAATTGGCTTTGCAGTGCGAAAGGGAGATTCTATTAAAGACAAGGAGGGGAATATTGTTAGGAAGTTTTTCTACTGCAATCGGCAAGGGCTGCGTGAAAAGAAGCATTACGAGCGAGTTGATAGAAAAAGGACTCATAAACCGGAGACGAGAACGAATTGCAATGCCAAGCTTGTGATGTTTCTAGAAAAAAGTTGTAGGAAATGGCGGACGAAAACATTGGTCGAGGAACATAATCACGAATTGGCACCCCAAGAGTTCACTAATGTCATGGCTCCACATAGGAAGATCCCTGAAGGGCACAAAGCGCATATACATAGCATGCATGATGCTGGGTTCAAAACAACTCAAATAATGGGCTTCTTTGCCCACATGTGTGGTGGATATCGGAATCTTAACTTCATTATTAAGGACTTGTATAATTATATGGATGGAGTTAGGCAATCAAGGATTGTCGAGGGAGGTGCAGCCGCAGCAATAAGCTACTTGAAGGGCAAGGCTGAGTTGGATCCGATGGCAGTTGTGCAGTACTCTTATTGCGTTGAGAAGCACCTTGGGCACCTATTTTAGTCAGATGGTAACATGCAGCATGACTATGAATGCTTTGATGATGTGTTAGCATTTGACTCAACGTACAGAAAAAACTTATATAACAGACCTCTTGTGATCTTTTCTGGCACCAACCATCATAGACAGACAATTATTTTTGGGTTCGGTTTGCTAGAGGACGAGAAGATTCCTTCCTACAAATGGTTGTTAAGTAGCTTCTTGGAGGTAATGAGGCACAAGGAGCCGAAAGTCGTTGTCACAGATGGCGATGAATCCATGCGAGAGGCCATTAGAGGTGAATTCCCTAGTGCGACACATAGACTATGCACCTGGCATCTTGCTCGAAATGCAGTTGTTAATATTAAAGACAAAGATTTTTGTGCTGCGTTTAAGACTGCTGTGTATGGTCACTTTGATATGGAAGAGTTTGACAGATATTGGGTGGACATGATCACATCATTCGGTTTAGAGGACAACGATTGGGTCGCAAAGACATACGAAAAGAGAGAGATGTGGGCAAATGCTTATTTGTGTGAGAAGTTTTGTGCCGGCATACGAACCACTTCTCGGTGCGAGGGTATTAATTCATCACTTATGAAATTTATCAAGTCTGGGAATTGCTTACTTGAGTTAGTTGAGAACCTGGATCGAGTAGTTAAAGATTACCGGAATAACGAGTTCATTGCAGATTACAAGACTCTTTACTCAAATCCGGTGTTGACAACGGGTCTTGAAGCATTGGAAAGATCTGTGAGCAAGTTCTACACGAGGGAAATATTCTATGAGGTGCAAAAACAGATTGAGGGAGTTGGGCCATTGTTAGTGTTGCACAGGGACAGTATCGGTGGCACGGAGAAGTTCATGTTCCGAAAGTATCGAAAGCCCCATCATGTAGACTCGGTTTTCGTGGATAGAAGTTGTGATAAGTATGAATGTTCTTGTAAGTTATGGGAGAGATTAGGGATACCTTGCTGCCATATATTTTGTGTCTTGAAAGAGCTAGAGAAAGAAGAATTGCCGAGCCGATTGGTCCTGCGCAGGTGGTGCAAAGATGCCAAGGTCGCCGATAGTAGTAGTCAGCATGCCTCAGTCAATCCCACGGATGGATTTCGTGTTAGATATGGTGCATTGTGGAGTGCCTGCCTGTCACTGTGTTTTACAGCCGCGCAATGCACGGAAACATACAACACTGCCATGACAGAGGTAGCCAGAATGTCGAGGGAGTTTGAATCTCTAGGTGACATAGGGCAAAGGAGCAGTCGTGTTCAAGTAGGAGCGGATGAAACTCACATTCTCGACCCAAAGGTTATCAGGTCCAAGGGTGCACCTCGGGGGAGCACAAATGCGAATAACGGGAGGCACTGTAGGCGGTGCCTCGGATTAGGCCACGACAGAAGAAATTGCACTGCCATGGATGACGATGTTGTTGATGAGGTATGTATTTGTTGATTAATTCCTGGTATTCTGGTGATCCGTATGCGCTTGATGTGGTAATTCTTGACATTTATACTTGTTACTTATGTCATGATAGTTCTAGTGCATTAATGTTTTGAACTATACCATTTGATTGCACAAGCGATTTTTTTGTTTGCAGGGTGGTGGATCCGGCTGTAGGCCAGTTTATACTTCCGGAAAGAGGTCACAACGAAAGTAGGTTCATGGTCATGACTGCATGTGATTGAAGTCTTTAGGTGGTTAGGAAAAATTTACATAGTTGTACCTTGGTTGTTCAATGTAAATGATTCTAGTTGTGCTGTCAATTTAGTTGGTTTTTTTGGTAGGTTAATGTGATGTAAACATTGGTTATTATGTGATGGTTGTCCCATGAATGAGACCTTTTTGAGGCATTACTTTTGGTGTTGAGTGCAAGTAGTTTGTTCTATTCCTGTCATAGCTCCTTCATTTTGATTTTAGCCATTATTAAGGCAGGTTTTTTTTCTTATCTTTTGTTATTGTGAAGAATTTTTAAGCCACGCAGTAACTTATGTCATTCACTTACTTATGTAGTTCCAAGTTTTGAATTTCTTTTTTTGAGCATGTCTAAACTGTTGGCCATTTAAATAAGGCTAGAATTGTAACTAAAAGAAATCATTACTTAACATTAGGCATTTGTGCAATCTAACTTTTCATCAACATCAAATCACCAATAAAAGGATATAACTTTTCATCAATATCAAATCACCAACAAAATGAGATGCATCAGGTCACGCTTGGAAAAATATATTCCATTAACTGCAACGTTGTTGGGGAGTGGAAAAAATAAATTCCATCAATTGCAACATTGTTGGTGAGTGGACCTGTATTATTAACAATTTGCCATGCATGAATGCTTTGTGCTGACAGTTTAAATGGTTGAATCTGTGAACATAAAAGGTGCTGCTAATGACAGTAAGAAACTTCATCTAAAAGTTATAGTCATTGTACACAAGTATACACCAAAGTTATCGGGCAACCATTTCTGAAGGCACACCAACAAAAGTATGCCACTCAATCTGTATTCTCTAACCATTACTAAAGGCTATGCCAATAATGTTGTAAATTAAAGCCTACACACCATTCAAAATATATATGTCCGGTAGCATCAAATCCACATAACATGTTAAAGATCACATGTGCTGTAGCACAAACAGATCAGTTTTCACTTACATATTGGTTACACAAATGACCTTACAAAATAGCACAACTAAAAAGTCCTTGAACGGAACAAAAGTTTGTATGCCTCAAACAAAAGAAACAGATTCAGTGGCAAAGTACGCCTTCCGGATTGCTACCATGGAGCAATTGTGAAACTCCTCCAGTAATTTAGAGCTGCTTCAACGGTTTCCATTCTGTTATCATTGTGATACTTTAAAACCATGTCGATTGCAAGGCGCATCCTTCTATAATCAGTCACAAACTGAAATGCCTATAATAATCACAAGCGCGTTGTGGGTTAGGATACGCAATAGTGCAGCTTTACATTTGACGATATTTCATACAAGCTCATTGGGAAGTGAGGTAATTCATTATAGTTGCATGTAAGGTAAGTGCAGATGATACCTCGATATCGTAGTCATAGAACAAGTGGTACATGATCATCCACTGCGCAACAAATACGCCACAATCATTGCTATTCGGGTTATTGGCCCCGTGTTTGATAACAAGACAAATCAAGTCACCCAATCAGATTTCAATTTGTTTTAACCAATTGAAGTAACGTAATAGTTGCAACCATTAAATATAAATTTTACTTTGTTCTACGTCTAAATAATTCACCTTTCAGGAAGTTGTTGGGCAACTTCAGGCTCCTTTATGTCAAACTCATTGCATTCTATTTTGTCAGTATCTGCATTAGCATACCAAGCACAGTCATCCAAGAGGTCATCCAGAAATATTGCCTGTGTAACAATAATAGTTCATTTGTGTTAATTATGTCTAGTTTAATGCAAGAATTAGGTTGGGAATTTTAAATAAATAACTATAACCAAATGGTCCGGGATTAAACTATCGCAACATACACTTATCGCAAACACAGCAACCTTAATTTTGAATTTCAACATGTGAACTGTTTCTGCATGTGATTTTATTACCTAGGTAGAGGAAGATCCAGTTACTCCAACCGTAAATTAAGACTGCAAAGTTGATTTAATCATGACTTTTGGATTTTTTAAACAAATTGGAATGGTTAGTATTCTACAATATAAGTCACCCATTCTTTTCAACTCATAGCAGTACATTTGATGTGGATATTAAAGGAAGACACCAGGATTCGACAGTTGGAGGCCTTTAATTCAACACCCCATGGCTAGTAGTTTTGTCGACACTAATGCAACTTGATCTACAGTTACATGTTAAGGTCATGCAGTATAGAAATGGGGACATATGCTTTTTTCAAAAAATCGTTCATTGTCATTACTACGCAGTTAGGCTATTTAGACCTTACGGAATAAGAACATTACCAATTTTTGGATCTGGCGACGTCTCTTTGACCTGGCTGTTGGGGACCGCAGCGAGCCAAGATACACCAGTTGCTTTTGTGAGAGGTCAACAATAACGAGAAACCAATGGTTATCGCACCACATAGGGCAGTAAATCTACCACAAAATTACCGGAGACAAAGTGTGTAATCAGTCATGTACGATAGTCATGTAGGCAGCAGGCAGAAATTTAATCATGTTTGCGTACCTTCAGCACATCGTCAGCGTAGCCCATGAAGTCCTTGCGTATAGCAGAAATGGTTGCTTCAGGTATAGGTCCTCGCCCAGTCGCTATTTGCTACAAATAAAAAATATTACATCGCCAGTCAGAGTTTCGGTTAATTAAAAACCACGTGTACAGGGACGGATCAACTTTGGAGATTGTGGGGGACAAGTGCCCCCTTTAAAATGTTATAGCGGCACATGTAGTACATGGGATAAAAATTTATTCGCCCACACTCAATAAATAAGTTTGACGCCGATATAATTTTTTTTAATCAACCTCTGTTTCCATAATGTACAGAGAAAATATCTAACTATTTTATAACAATATCATGTTGATTATAATAATAACTAAATAATCAGAATAAAAAGATAATACAAAATTAAAATAAAAAATTAAGTCAGTAATTTAAATTTAAGTATTAAAAGTCATGTTTTTTTTAATGCTCTCTGAAATTCTAATCCTCTTCACTTGTTCTTTCTTAACTCTGTTATTTCCAAGAAAACCTACTTAACTTCATTCTTTAAATTCTTTCGACTCAATTAAAGATTTATTATTGAATTTTATATATTTTAGGCCTTCGATTATTTTGCATGTTATTTTGTAATTATATTTCTGTACATTTTGTCATTACATGGTTGATTATTATTGAATAATCAGATCCATGAGTAATTTAAATTTGGAAATCTAGCTATATTAACTAACGATAGAGAACAGTTAAAATGAAAAGTAACATTCAAATATACGGATATTTATTCATGTTTCTTCTATTGAAGTTAGTTCTAGCTTTTTTAGTATTAACGACATCAAGTAAAAAAATTAATTATTTATATTATAAAGAGTCAATTTCATCGTCGTGTAAGACATGAAATTGGACCTGATTATTTAGTAATATATATAAAAAAATGAAACATTTAATTGTCTTCTTAATGAAAGAATTATTCAAACTTTTCAAGCGGTGTAATTATCCGTCGCATCTCATGTATCACGGGCATTCGCTACTTTCCTGTTTATCCCCTATTGCAGTTGATCAATGTAAACCAGATTATAGGGTTCGGAAAATAACCACAAATGTCGTTGGAAGATACCACTGCAGCCTGGTCGAGTCAAACGCAAGCATCCTTGCCAGCAGAATCAACACCTGCGTTAAAAAAATGTCATCAAGAAGAGATCATGCTGCCAAAACCAGATAGCAGGCACAAACTTTAGACAGATATGGATGTGTCACATACGTCATCCACTATTTGCTTTCCCGGTTCTAATGTCCTCAGTGCCTTCTGTGTCATCGCACAGTGTGGATTCGAAACAAGCATCTCCCTGAATTCGTTAATCATATCAAAGTTAACGAGTAAACTACTAAGGGTGTGTTTGGCAAACGCGTTGAGGAGGAAAGAAGCACGTTTGAGTCTCTTGAAAGTTTCACTTTTATGTTTGGCAACTTTTATCCTTCTGAACGCAGAAGTGATTCTGCCTTTAAACGTACGTTCAGGAGAAGCTAAAATTTGTAGCTTCTGCGTTTCACGTTCACGGTGGCTGATTATCTTAGAAAATTAGGTGGAAATTTTATTTCTTTTTCACTAATCCTATCCTTCATTTTCTTCTATACAAAGGATACTAGTAACTATTACCATCACAGTTCTCTATATTTTCTCCTACTTGTTCTTAGTTCCAATTTTTTTCATCAAAATGGTTCAAATTTGTTTCAATCACTAGCAAAGTGAATATTTTAATTTTTTTATTATTTTTAGTATTCACTTTCATATTTTAATTTTTATATTTTTTATTGTATTTTATATTTATAGGATAAATATTTTTATATTATTTGTGTAGTATTCTAATTTCTCATGTTATGTTGTTATATGAGTTTTTTTATCATTTACTATACTATTTTTTATATGTATATTTTTTATGAAAATTTTTTTATTTTTGTTTGCTTTGTTCATGTGATTTTTATTTATTTTATTGTATTTTTTTATTCATATGACAAATGTTGTTGATTTTTTTATTGTGTTCTAATTTTTAAATATTTTATTAATTTTATGATATTTTTATTATTTTTTGTTCATATGAATTCTTTTTTTTTCTATCCTTTACTGTATTGTATTTATGTTGTCTATGAAATTTTTTTATTTTTTTATTTGATTTTATTCATATGAATTTTATTTACTTTTTATTGTATTTTTTTTGTTCATATGATATATGTTGTTGGTTTTATGAAATTTTAATTATTTCTTATCTGTATCAATTTTTTGTTATTCTTTGATGTACTCTATTTTTGTTTTGTATTAATTTTTTTATTTTTTATTCTGATTTTATAAAATTTTTAATTGTAATTATTATATACTATATTTATTATCAAAAATTTATAATATAAATTATGATCTTATAAAAAAAAACAAAATAAATAAAAATTAATTATAAGTAACAATAGAGTCATAGATAATGAAAAAAGTTGATACAACAAAGGAAATGGATTATAGTCCAAAATAATACTAAATTAAAGAGTACTGACAGTACTAAAAAAATTATAAAATATTTTTTTTTGTTTGATATTATAAAATTTATAGTACTCTTTTTTATATTTTTATTTTTCATTGTATTTATTTTATTTATATGATAAATATTTTTTATATTATTTTTGTTAGCGTTTTGATTTTGCATGTATATAAAAAAATTATTTAAATTGATGTCTTTTTTGGTAATTTTTCATCTAAAAGTGATTTTGAGTAGTATAATCCAAACAACATTTATTTTACTATAATCAATTTCGATATAAAGATGGCCAAATATAAATCACGTTAATTCAAACTTACTTTTCATCAAAATCAATTTTACAAAATCAATTTTATGCAAACTCCCGTTTGCAAACTGTAATCCAAACACGCACTAAATACGTGTTTTGTCCTCCAACAGGAACCACTTTTGATGGGAAAATGTTTGGAACAGGGATTAAATTGGATATATTGCCTTTTTAAAAATACTTGACAGATTCAATTTTATCTCCCGTGGCCAAGTCAAGTGATTAGTTTCCACGTTATTTGAACCTATTTATATAATTGCAGTTTCTAGTGCCATCATGTATACAAGTGTGGATATGTAAAACTCACTCTTGATCCAGTTTTGTGTTAAAGATGTAGGCGGCGATGGCCAAGTGTAAGCCTTCTATCTCCATGTCGAGTGTAGGTTGAAACGAGACCGGCATACCCTGAAAAATGATAGCAGGATTTAAATTCATTCAGAAACAGAAACGATTGACATCAAATAGAATAAATTCAACTACCACCTCAATGTTAAAGGAACAAACCTTGGGTATTGTTTTACCAATGTCTCCCGCCATGAAACTGCTATCCAGGTTCCGATGCAGCATGAACTTCTGTTGAAGGTTCCTTGCTCGAGCAATCTTAACGGTCGTGTTCATGACATACGAGCTTTTGGGTCCGTGACATCCACGTGAACTCATCGAAGCCGGAAACAGATTACGCCTCCCCCTAGGACTGGACTTCGGCATAGCAGTCTTGAATGAGACCTTTTTTTTGCCCTTGCCTCGGCTGAACTTGAACGACCCATCGTCTGAGTTGGTGATATGATTCAGCTTTGGATCATAATCCGGGTCATCATTCCTATTGTTCTTGGTCCTGGTCTTACGTTGTTTGTAAGTTCTTAGCCCTGTGGTGTCCGGCTTGTTCAGGGGTTCCGTTGTAGTCGTCCCCCTGTTCCTAGACCAAATGATGTACGGGGAGTTGCTACCAACCATTGGTAAACCGTCCTTCCCACTCATGGCTTGCTGGAGCATTTCAAGCACATCGTCATTGAATTGCCCTTGTTTTGCGATTATAGCCTTCAGGTCATCTATCTGTTGTTGGATCTTCACAACTTGAGAAGCCACATTTAAGGTGTCACCTACCTGTCAAACCCCGTGGCTGTTTTCTTTCCTACACAGACAATTGTTTGTTTAATGAATTTGCGGTCGAGAATGAAATTGTGTTTACACAACTCCAACATGAGCTACAATAGTCGAAAAAAGTCTCAAAACCAAATGAACTAGAACATAATTACCTCTGCGACTCCGGTGGGGTTTGGGTATGACTTAAGATGGTTTTGAGGAGTGGGCTGCTGTTTAAAGGCTTTGATGCAGGCCATTCTTGAATTTTGTCATCGTCGGAGGAAACCTCCACCGGCCCATCAAGTAACTCCATCTCCTTCTCCATTTTACCGTTAACCTGCAGACAACCAATTTCCTCAGCATTCTAGCAGAAGGAATTGGGTGCCGTTAATTGGGTGACCAACTCGTGGGTTCGTGTGCTAGTGGAGGTCAGGCGAAGGTCACTATATTTAGGTGCGGGATCAAAGTCACCCACTGATTTGCATGAACCCTAATTCAGTTAACATGATGTGAACACCGTGATACCTCATTCTTGCATTGGGTGGAAGTTTTGAGTACTGCCCAATGGAAGGCGCACAAAGCCTTTTAAATCCACTCTTCTTTTATGTCCTTTTATATGCTGGGTTAAATTTCTTTTAGGAATTTTTTAACCAAATTTTTTTTTTGGTTCGAGCCTTTGAAGTAAAGATCTTTGGGTCGAATTGTTTTTTCTTTTTTCCAGTATCTGGACACTTTTTTTGTTGGACTATGGGGACAAAAAATAATAGGAACAATAAGTTTGAAATGGCTTATATTGCTTAGTCATGCAATGGCGCTGGGTGGTTTTTGGTCATCATCCCGTTTGTGGTTCCCGAAACCCAAAAAGCTAAGAAACATGAAACAACCACATCGAGACAAATGAGGTAGCTAGGAAAAGGTAACTAAGTTGAACACAGCAACGAAAGCATAATTTAGAGTATAACATGGTAATAATGAAAATCATGGAAAAACAATTGGCAATAACATATCGAGTGCTGAATTTCTGGACTAATAAAATGTTTTTGTTTAAAACAAATGGCAACCATCTCTAAGGAGTAATATTGTTAAATTATTTGGGGACCCGTGTTCAACGTTAAAGTGCACAATGTTTCTCTGTTGTGGTTCACAGCTTAAAATTTGTCTACTTGCAGTCGCTATGAATACCCCCACTGGAAGTTGACAAATCATAAAAGCATTAGGTGTTATTGCAACAAAAAGGACAGCAGCTTTCCCGATATACTAGGATAATAAATAAGAACACTGGCTGAAGGGTCCTGAATATTGAGTACACAAGGATAGCCCTTTTTTAATGAAATGTGCTACGTTGCTTACTTTTAATGTTAGCTAACGGACTAGCAGAGAAACTATTTCATTCTTACAACATGAATTAGCTAAATAATTGTCTCAATAGGAAAGCAGTTCCTTTCGCATAGCCCACAACTCTCATGGTTCACACTGTCGTAAACCGATAAAAGATGCCTTGGGTTAGATAAAAACAGTGGATAACAAGCTATGTAAACTAACGAATTATAGTTCTCAATCTCTTGCAAAAGACACATGGCAACGTTTGCCTCCAACGGTGTGAATGCTTTATATAAAGTTGAGTGATGTTGTCACTGAAGGGACGACAGAGACAACATTAGAAGAGTCAGGGGAATACCTTTTACTAGACAACAACTGGCGAAGAATATATTCCCTGGATAGATCCTCCTTAGCCCGAGAAAGAATCACTCATTGTGGAGAATAAGTATGTGTATTTACTTTGGACGACGATGCTGGTCTCTTTAACAGGAGTCACCCTCCATGGACAAGCCAATAAAGGTGTGAAAACGTGAAGAGAAGGTTTGAGTGATTCGCAGTGGGTTATTAACCAAAGGATGTGAATAGATGAAGAATTCGTTAACCAACATCCCGCATTCCTAAACCAGAGACATGGTCCGACCCGGTTAAAACAGCGTTTGCGCTCGCGCCTTCTTCTTGACTTGCATGATTCCTGGGATTGGTGGACAGGTCTATGATTCCGTGCATTACCTCATGTGTACTTTGTTCTACACTCCCATATTTAACCATTTTTTTATTGATTACTGTTCGACTCGGTTATTGCAGTGTACTTCATCTGACTATGGCATGTAATTTTCAATTGACCACATCGTATTTGATTTTTCCTAGTTGCCAAAGTATAAAATTAAGTGTCAACTTCTTTTGTTTGATGCCATTCTGAGTTAGATATTTTTTACTCACTGTTAGGGACATTTTATTTTTGTTACCCATTTTTTGTTTACATTTAAATTATTCATAACTTTTGTTATTTTTTTAAAAATTGCTTCGATTTGCGTGTAAATTTTGTGTGATTCACTCATTTAGTCTTCACGTTTACTTTAGATTGGAGTTGTTGCCGACATATGCTTACCCCTATCATATTTTAACATTTTTTCTTTTGTATATGATAATTAAGGAAAAGAATTATATTTAAATAATTACTAAACCAACTACAAAATATAGACTACATCCAAAAACTGGACATAAAGTCAGTAAGAAATTATAAGGTTTGATGCGTTGTTGTATCCATTAATATTCAGAAACATAGTAGTGATAGCATTTTCAAAGAACTACACTCAATTGTTGTCTTATATTTAAGTCTTAAGGTGCACACATTCTTGTGAACCTCCAAATGTAGAAAGCTATTTACACAATAGATATTTGAATAATTATAAGTGATTCACTTAAATATAGACGCGTATTTAATCTTTCATCAAAGATGTTTTTATATTGAGATATAATTAGTTTTTGTATAATGTATTCCCTGTTTATCACTGCATATTATTTAATTTTTTAAAAGATTTTTTATTCAAAAGAATTAAAAATTATTTAATTTGGACAAATTTTCAAAAAGTAATAAATTAACTGTTACATTTTTTTAAAACACACTCATCAACATAATCATTGATGGCTATTTGATGGCTACAAATCACCAAAATTGTTGGCCCTCTAGCATTGCTCTATATACTCACAAGTTCGCACCTCTTAAAATTTTTTACGAATAAGTAAATAATTAATTTATGTTCTTCTAATATATAAAATAATTACTATATAATTTGTATTTTAAAGATTAAAATTTAGTAATATAAATTTGTTTTATTTTTAATATAAGAATTAAAAAAATAAAATTTTTATAACTGGATATAATGTAACACAATATGTTTAATATTAATGACATTTAAAAAAATTCTTAACAAGCAGTTTCTTTCCTTTTAGTCGAATAATTATTTTTTTAAATTGCACAAATTAATTAAATTCTTTTCATGTACAATCTTTTTAAGACAAAAAAGTAATTAATTAGGATATTGGTCGATATAATTAAAGTCACTATTTTATTAAATTTTTAACTTAAAGAGAAGACCTAGTTAATTTTGGTACAGAAATTTTGAATTCGTAATGTATTGATAGATTTTTTTTTAAATTTTGGTTTTATTTTATTTTCAATTAAACTAATAACTACAGAAGTTAAAGTTCTATTTTGGATTTATATTTGAGCTTCAAACTGATTTTTAAAGTTTTAATTTATTTAGTTTGATTTTCTACTTAGGTATCCATAACTCAAATTAGAGTTTTTAATACTATTGAGTTGTTACTATTATAAATTTTTGGTATTTTGTGTACTCCTTATTTTAGAGATTTTTGATATGAGGAGTACTAGGAGGCCAGCAAAATTTGTGATGTTTAGCCATCAATTAGCCATCATTAATATTTTTAATGGTGTGAGATGATATCTAATGGTGTAGGATTAATCATTTTCCTTTTGATGGTTAAGTGCTGGCCAGATTTCAACAAAAGTGCTAGCCCCCTAGACTTTCTCTTTTGATATTCTTGTACTGTTAGCACTCATATTTTTATTAAAAATATTATGTATACATCAATAATTAAAGACTAAATGAATCATGATGCAATTCTGTATAAATATTATTTAACTTATTTTAAATTTTAAATTATACTTTTAAGTTGACTTTTTTAATTTAAATACTTATATAAATGATACTATTTCTACTCGTTATCACTGTTTTACATGGAATAGAAAACTTATAAATTTAAAATTAATATAAGATATTAAAATTATATATACAATATAAAATTGTTCATGATGGACACTCAATGCAATTTGATGAAATAATAAACACTAAAGAAAGTGTATTTATGAATGTTATATGTGAAACAGTCATTTAAAAAAAAATAAACCGTCTATACTGTAATTTTATTTTTAAACAACCTTTATTTTTAATTTAGACTGAATTTTATTTTTATTTGTTAATAATAATAATTCTTTACAGTATGTAATTAATCAATTTATTTCTAATCACATACAACTAAATTACTCTTAATAAAACTTTTGCTTTGAATTAGCGTTTAAAAAAGAGTTAATTGCTAATAAAAAATTATTAGAAAGATAATTTTTTTTCAAAATTTTGACAACAATAAATAATATTATAGATTTTTAGTTTCGCTAATTATTACTCAAAACTGTTCCTAAAGCTGGTTCACATGAATAATTTATCTTACTAAGTTGAACAAGGTTAACACGAATTAACTGTAATATTGTTCCTAACTCTAGTTCGCGCTGTCCATCTAATGACTTTAATTAAGAAATCAGAAAAAGGATCAAACAAGTAATGTATTACAGAGCCAAAATGAAGTACCAGAGACAAAACAAGTATTGTATTTTTTTTTCTGTTATGCTTAATTAGATTATAGTTTAAACTTTATCCTATGTTCATGTGTAATGAGTTTTAAACATAGTACAAAATTTGTAGTTCAATAATTCTTTATTGTAGTTAACTTATACTATTTAAAATGTATACAGTGGCCGTGGCTAACAAAAATTACACACAACCATAGTATTCTAAGCTAATTCACATTTCTTATGATGCACCTACCGAAACTCCATAATGGATTTTCTGGCCAATAGGTCTCCACTCTTTCTGCAAATGAACATAGTAAGTAGGGCCCATTTTATGTGGTGAAGGGGATGGATCTCTTGCCTATTTATACTTGTATCCAGACATTTTCTTGTCTTCACGCTGCCTCGTATAGAACACACATAAGGGCCTTCAAACTCATGTTGTCTCTCCAACCCGATAGCCATGTCGCACCCGATCAACCCTGCCGCCATCGCTGATGAAGTTGCATCTATGGAGCACATCCGGGCACTAATTTGTGTAGCGCAATCAGCGCGGCGACGATCTGGCTCAAGCATTCGTGCTAATCCATGGTCATTCAACCTGAACGATGTCCTTCGCCAGTTGACCCTCGCCGACCGCCACGACCACGGTACGTGCCCGTCATCCTCCACCTACTTGAACATCCCCATCTCGCACATGCAATACTTGTTTGACCACATGTTTCTTTGCAGGAGTCGAATTCGTTCCGGATCGTGATTGGAGCCATGTGGCTCTTTACAAGAGCCGCCAAACCTCACTCCGGCCAGTGTGTACTAGTCTGCACGAACCTCCACCTGTGTACCACAAGCAGACCTACGAATCCACCACCAGGGGAACTGTTCACAGATTTCTAGTTGTCGTTCCAACCGACTCAGAGTATTCCTCTTGCAGTGCGGCCGGTAGATACTCAACGGACGAACATCTTGCGCGCGAAGATGCTACAGCGGCCTTGATGAGAAAGGTGTTGGAGTTGCATTCGATGGTCGTTGATGACTTCAACCACGATTTGTTAGAGGAGGAGAAACTTGTCCACTACGAGACCTGCAACGCGCTTGAACGACTCCGTGCACGTTATCGCGACATGGCTTCATCATTCAGGAAGTATCGCCGCCTGAATCACCCTTAGTACATGTCATCAAGTTCCAAGTCTGTCTCGGAGTAGACGATCCCTACGTCTTCGTAGGCCTCAACGACGTCTTTTTCACAACCAATATCAAGTTACCTTTAGAAATAGGAGAACCTTAAGCCATTAGGAACAATGCTTTTTATTTTGCTATGGCACCAATTTAGATGCTGTACTTTGGTGTACTACGCGATCGAACATTATTCTGCACTTTTACGTTGCCTTTAAATTGGAAACTATTTATCATAGTTTGTGATCTTTTTACATATCCATTTCAATATTAATTAAAAAGATAAAAGGTACCTACATGTCAGTATTATTGTTTTATAAAATGGCTAAAAATTACAAATTTAAATTTAAAAAGTAAAGAAATAAAATGAAGTTTACGAAAACCAAAATATTTTTTATAATTAATTTTGTTAGTGAAGTAACAATGTTACGTATTAAATTAGATTTTGAAGGATTGGCATACATGGGGTTTATATTTTTAAATCGACAAACAGGCTTGTCATCTAAATAAGGCAGGTTAAAAAAGTTTGCATGCGATATTAATGGATTTGAATTCTCTAAATTTTAGATTTTATTTTAGAGTATAAAGTATGATCTTACACCATTAGAAATAATAACACAAAATGAAATATATATACTTTTATTTTCTATTGAATTGTGCAGTGTTAATTTATAATATATTAAAGTATAATGTTCTCATAGATAAGAAAATATGATTTAATATTATTCTTTATTAAAAATCATATCTGTGCAAACGTATTAGAAAATAAGGAGGTTTTTTTGCTGGGAAAAGAATAATCTGAACCCTGAAGAACCAGGTTATAAATTCAAATAATAAAAAATACATAAATTGGTTCACAAATAAAGCAGAATTACATTTGAGAGGAATTTGAAAATAAAGTATAAAATTTTTTATTACAAGAAAGCACCAATGCCACGTCATGCTGGAGGGGATCCCCTTGGTCTCATCGCTGCGTCGTCTTCCCCAACAAGTTGGCATGGACTCAGTGCTACTAGTTGAGGAGATCTAAGAGAAGAGCAAAACAGAGAGATTCATAGAGGAGAGAGACCTCGCCTCGCCGTCGTCGTTGCCGTCGCCACCGCTGTTCATCGCCTCTCCAGATCTAGTCGCAATGTCCAAGTCTCTGAGAATGTTCCATTACGAAGTGGGGGTGTAGGTGGAGGCCACTATCGGAATTCTTTGCAGCCGTTTTTCAGTACTTGAAATCTAATGGAGATATGGAGGAGACAGAGGATTCGATAAGGGTACTAAGCAGCAAGAAGATTGTCTCCCTTAGCTTGAAGTTCATAACAAGATGATGAGTTGGATTAAGGATGTGGAATCAAATGTACTTGCAATTGATGTGCTGGGAGGCGATTCACATAAACAAATTGGTGAAATTTTACAGCCAGAAGAAGATGGGAACACGAACTACCCTGACTTCAAGCCCGAATGTGTTGGGGTGTTCGAGGTCATCTCAATTGACCCAGTCACAATACTGTAGATCCGATGTCGCGACGAGGCTGGAAGCTGATCAATCTTGCTATTATTTTTTTATTAATCAGAGTAATATTTTGTGGATTGTGTTGGTATATAACTTTTTAGGAATTCCGTTACCTGATGCACTGATCCTATTCAACCAAGACACTATGGTTTTTGAGAATAAAATGTTATCTTCCAAAATAATACTAAATAAAAAAATATTGAGAATATTAAAACAATTATAGAATATTTTTTGTTTGATATTGTAAAATTTATCATTGTAATTTTTGTGTATTGTTTACTATTCTAATGTTTTTATAATATGTATTATTGTTCTTATTAGAAATGATAAATTAAATCACTTGGGATTTACTATAAACTCCTTTTCATTTTCTTCAAATTTTTGCAGGAAAAAAAAATCATATGTCAATATGAAAGCTGAAGTTGTACAGGAGAATATGTGTTTCACTGAAATATGTAGTGTTTGATCATTAAGATATGGGTAGTAATTCAGGCAATTTTTTCAGAGTATGGAGTTATGTTACATTATTTTAAGTCCATGTTACAAAAAAATATAATCGGTAAAAAACAATTCATTTTTTGTAAAAAAAACCCGTCTTTAAATAATTGGTCCAACCAAACTATACTGAACCGGTCTGCAAATTCATTAAACTTTGGATCAAACATAAAATTTCTAACACTTGTTGTAAGGATACAATCCTAGCTATTGAATTTGCATCTTTCCACTAGATCCATCAAGGTATGAAAAATACCATCTCCACCAAAGACAAGGTCTAAAAAATAATAGTATGTCATCCAATGAAAGAATATAATTAAAAATAATAATTCTAGAAGTCTAACCGGTTCGATGATCAGTTCAGTTTCGACAACTATGACACAGAGGCAGCAACGAAATATGTTCTGACGAGGATTCCACGCAGCGTGTAGAGAGTCCACAAAGAACATCATCTTCTTCAACGTTCTTGGAACTTTTATATGTTACTATTGGAGGAAGAAGGTCTACGTTGGAGTGGGTGGGATCCAAGTCAGAAGTATGGGTCTATTGGGAATGGGTCGAATTCTGCGGGTTTGGTCTGCTTTTGTGAACCTTAACCCAAATCTAAAAAAAAGACAAGTCAGTCATTAAACTAATAAATTAGATTGCTTCATGTATTTCAACTATTTTATCTTCTCGAAAAAAATAAAAGTCTAATTTTCTTTATAATTTTAATTGTTTTTTCGTTTTTCTGTTTTCAGAATGTATAAAAAATAGGACAATAAATAATTATATTTTATAATTTTAATTCTTGCATTAAAAAATTTAGTCTTCACTTTAATTATCTACAATGTGAATGCTTTTTTTTTTCTCCAAATCATCAAAAGGATACACAATTAATATAAATTACTTAAAATAACTTTATGTCATCTGATAAAAATAATAGGCAAATAATTTTTTTCTAACACAAAAGAATTATTTTAAGTAAATAAATCTATAATAAATCGTAAATTAAATGAGATAACGGAGCAAAAGAGTTTATTAAGTTGAAAACAATATGCCATCTAAATTTTAACGAGAGAAAAAATTATGTTTTACATTTTAATTGTTAATTTATAACAATAATAATAAAATTGAATATAAATTTCAAAATAATAATAATAATAACAATAACAATTGAGTTTCATTTTTTCCGGACTTCTTCCAACTGAATCTAGGTTTTTGCTCTCTACTATTTATTTCATTCAGCTTTGTTTTTTATTTAATGGTGAACATCCCAACGGCCAATCCTTTTCGATTTTTGGCTGATTGTTTCTCTGCGGTCCATCTCAACCCATTCTTTTTTATCTTAAAATTACTTAAATGCCCTAACGGTAAACCCAACATAATAACCGTGCTCAACTTTAAACTTGTTTTGACAACCCGTTCAACAACTCATTCCAATAACCCACGTGTCTCAAGGTTATTGGAAGGTCAACCAAAAGTCATTCTTGGTCACTCTTGGCCACCTAATACATTGTCACCACAGAGTTGTCCATAGGTGACTTCTGTGGTGGCCAAGGTATTTGGGTGGATAAGGTGGCTAATAAATATGTAGCCAATTGAAGCGTGACACATGGAATGAATGTTGACTAACTCACAAATGAGTTTGACCATAGAAATAATTAGTTTGGTTAATGAGCCACGGTAAATGTGAGTAAACACCGGTAAGTAGGAAATGTAATGGATTAGTAATTGTAGTTTGTGAGGGTCATTTATTTGAATATCAAAATACTTGAAACAGGGAGAATTGAAATAGAAATCAAAAAGAAAAATTAAAAAATATCCCAAATTTTAGAATTGAATGAGTAGACCTTCAAGCAAGTTAGAGAAGTTAGGGTTCATCTTGAAGCTGTGCAAACTGTTGCGGGAGGTGGCTGCATGCCATCCCCAAAGAGGCAATTGGAATTTATGTCGGCAATTCAGTGGGGAAGAGCAAAAGAATAGTGGAACGGTAGGGTTCGCGCCATCGTTGCCTCTCCTCTGTCTCCTTTGAAGTGCCCCTTCGATCTCTCTCTAGGGTGGAACCCTTGAACTCTGGAGGCTGGTTCTGGATCTCTGACTCGCCTGGTGTCCCTTGTTTCTGCTGGGTTGCGTCGTTGCTCTTCGGAAACGGTGAAATTTGGCTCCTGTTCGTTCCTATTCTGTGCTCTTACATTGGTGAGTATAATTTTTTAGCTTTGTTCTATATCGGAGGAATATGCAATTATGCTGAAATTGTTGAGATGGTTGTTAATCTGTTGTGTTAGGTATTGGATATAATGGTTTTGTTTCCCAAAAAAATGCACAGAGTTGCTTAAATTGAATTTCTAAAAGTAAGTTAATACCTCTATTATGATGCTTAGGAACAAGATGAACCCTGTAATCGACCGCCGAAAAAATTGTTTATTAGGGGCTGCTTGTGATTGGAACAAAAGCAGATCCTTATGACTTTACCAAGAACAGTAAACTTAAATAGAATATTTAACCGTTGTCATGGTCTTGAGGTCCCGATGCTGTAAAATCAAATGACCAAACTTATGCTTTTGAAAACAAAACTATGTGCGTTTAGTATAATTGATTTTTTTTTAAACTGAATTTGATATATTCTTTTAGCAATTCTCTTCTGGTCAACCTTAACCCAAAAATTAAGAAATTATATTTGTAATGTTAGAAACCAATGAGTCAACCAATTTATTTAGACCATACACTGTGATAAACTATTGACTGACAACTATGGACTTCGCTTAATGCTAATTTAAGTAGCAATTTTCTCCATTTAAGTTAATTCCATAAGCGACAATGTGTACGACATGCTTTGTTCCTCAATGGATATTTTTTTTAAATCCAGGGATGTTTGATAGTGAGTCGGATTTGGATGATGGCAGCACGTCAGAGTTGTCAGGTCATTGGACTGATGGTTGGAGCACCGATTCGGGAGATGGGGAATGACTTGAATGAGTTGGAGGAACCGCTGACTGAGGAAGGGGATAGTGGCCATTCCGACAGTGAATACGACGGCAGGGATGGTGGTGGAAGCTATATGCATGCTGCTGCAGAGGATCATGCAAACTCCGAGAATGTCATGGGTAAACAATTCAGCTGTCCAGATCCAGTGATTGCTTCCGTGTTGTTATCTGCAGAATTTAATGGGATTGGAGATGCGTATGCAAGCTATGTCGCGTATGCAAAGGGAATTGGCTTTGCAGTGTGAAAGGGAGATTCTACTAAAGACGAGGAGGGGAATATTATTGGGAAGTTTTTCTACAGTAATCAGCAAGGGCTGCGTGAAAAGAAGCATTACGAGCGAGTTGATAGAAAAAGGACTCATAAACCGGAGACGAGAACGAATTGCAATGCCAAGATTGTGGTGTTTCTGGACAAAAGTTGTAGGAAATGGGGGATGAAAACATTGGTCGAGGAACATAATCACGAATTGGCACCCCAAGAGTTCACTAATGTCATGGCTCCACATAGGAAGATCCCAGAAGGGCACAAAGTGCATATACATAGCATGCATGATGCTGGGTTCAAAACAACCCAAATAATGGGCTTCTTTGCCCACATGTGTGGTGGATATCGGAATCTTAACTTCATTAGTAAGGACTTGTATAATTATATGCATGGAGTTAGGCAATCAAGGATTGTCGAGGGAGATGCAGCCGCAGCAATAAACTACTTGAAGGGCAAGGCTGAGTTGGATCCGATGGCAGTTGTGCAGTATTCTTATTGCGCTGAGAAGCACCTTGGGCACTTATTTTGGTCAGATGGTAACATGCAGCATGACTATGAATGCTTTGGTGATGTGTTAGCATTTGACTCAACGTACAGAAAAAACTTATATAACAGACCTCTTGTGATCTTTTCTGGCACCAACCATCATAGACAGACAATTATTTTTGGGTTTGGTTTGCTAGAGGACGAGAAGATTCCGCCCTACAAATGGTTCTTAAGTAGCTTCTTGGAGGTAATGAGGCAAAAGGAGCAGAAATTCGTTGTCACAGATGGCGATGAATCCATGCGAGAGGCCATTAGATGTGAATTCCCTAGTGCAACACATAGACTATGCACCTGGCATCTTGCTCGAAATGCAGTTGTTAATATTAAAGACAAAGATTTTTGTGCTGCGTTTAAGACTACTGTGTATAGTCATTTTGATATGGAAGAGTTTGACAGATATTGGGTGGACATGATCACGTCATTCGGTTTAGAGGACAACGATTGGGTCGCAAAGACATACGAAAAGAGAGAGATGTGGGCAAATGCTTATTTGTGTGAGAAGTTTTGTGCCGGCATTGGAACCATTTCTCGGTGCGAGGGTATTAATTCATCACTTAAGAAATTTATCAAGTCTGGGAATTGCTTACTTGAGTTGGTCAAGAACCTGGATCGAGTAGTTAAAGATTACCGGAATAACGAGTTCATTGCAGATTACAAGACTCTTTACTCAAATCCGGTGTTGACAATGGGTCTTGAAGCATTGGAAAGATCTGTGAGCAAGTTCTACACGAGGGAAATATTCTATGAGGTGCAAAAACAGATTGAGGGAGTTGGGCCATTGTAGGTGTTGCACAGGGACAGTATCGGTGGCACGGAGAAGTTCATGTTCCGAAAGTATCAAAAGCCCTATCATGTATACTCGGTTTTCGTGGATAGAAGTTGTGATAAGTATGAATGTTCTTGTAAGTTGTGGGAGAGATTAGAGATACCTTGCTGCCATATATTTTGTGTCCTGAAAGAGCTAGAGAAAGAAGAATTGCTGAGCCGATTGGTCCTGCGCAGGTGGTGCAAAGATGCCAAGGTCGCCGATAGTAGTAGTCAGCATGCCTCAGTCAGTCCCACAGATGGATTTCGTGTTAGATACAGTGCATTGTGGAGTGCTTGCCTGTCACTATGTTTTACAGCCGCGCAATGCACGGAAACATACAACACTACCATAACAGAGGTGGCCAGAATGTCGAGGGAGTTTGAATCTCTAGGTGGCATAGGACAAAGGAGCAGTCGTGTTCAAGTAGGAGCGGATGAAACTCACATTCTCGACCCAAAGATTATCAGGTCCAAGGGTGCACCTCGGGGGAGCACAAATGCGAATAATGGGAGGCGTTGTAGGCGGTGCCTCAGATTTGGCCACGACAGAAGAAATTGCACTGCCATGGATGACGATGTTGTTGATGAGGTATGTATTTGTTGATTAATTCCTGGTATTCTGGTGATCCGTATTCGCTTGATGTGGTACTTCTTGACATTTATACTTGTTACTTATGTCATGATAGTTCTAGTGCATTAATGTTTTGAACTATACCATTTGATTGCACAAGCGATTTATTTGTTTGCAGGATGGTGGATCCGGTTGTAGGCCAGTTTATACTTCCGGAAAGAGGTCACGACGAAAGTAGGTTCATGGTCAGGACTGCATGTGATTGAAGTCTTTAGGTGGTTAGGAAAAATTTACATAGTTGTACCTTGGTTGTTCAATATAAATGATTCTAGTTGTGCTATCAATTTAGTTGGTTTTTTTGGTAGGTTAATGTGATGTAAACATTGGTTATTATGTGATGGTTGTCCCATGAATGAGACCTTTTTGAGGCATTACTTTGGGTGTTGAGTGCAAGTAGTTTGTTCTATTCCTGTCATGGCTCCTTCATTTTGATTTTAGCTATTATTAAGGCAGGTTTTTTTTCTTATCCTTTGTTACTGTGAAGAATTTTTAAGCCACGCAGTAACTTATGTCATTCACTTACTTATGTAGTTCCAAGTTTTGAATTTCTTTTTTTGAGCATGTCTAAACTGTTGGCCATTAAAATAAGGCTAGAATTGTAACTAAAAGAAATCATTACTTAACATTAGGCATTTGTGCAATCTAACTTTTCATCAATATCAAATCACCAATAAAAGGATATAACTTTTCATCAATATCAAATTACCAACAAAAGGAGATGCATCAGGTCACGCTTGAAAAAATATATTCCATTAACTGCAACGTTGTTGGGGAGTGGAAAAAATATATTCCATCAATTGCAACGTTGTTGGTGAGTGGACCTGTATTATTAACAATTTGCCATGCATGAATGCTTTGTGTTGACAGTTTAAATGGTTGAATCTATGAACATAAAAGGTGCTGCTAATGACAGTAAGAAACTTCATCTAAAAGTTATAGTCATTGTACAAAAGTATACACCAAAGTTATCGGGCATCCATTTCTGAAGGCACACCAACAAAAGTATGCCACTCAATCTGTATTCTCTAACCATTACTAAAGGCTATGCCAACAATGTTGTAAATTAAAGCCTACACGCCATTCAAAATATATATGTCCGGTAGCATCAAATCCACATAACATGTTAAATATCACATGTGCTGCAGCACAAACAGATCAGTTTTCACTTACATATTGGTTACACAAATGACCTTACAAAATAGCACAACTAAAAAGTCCTTGAACGGAACAAAAGTTTGTATGCCTCAAACCAAAGAAACAGATTCAGCGGCAAAGTACGCCTTCCAGATTGCTACCATGGAGCAATTGTGAAACTCCTCCAGTAATTTAGAGCTGCTTCAACGGTTTCCATTCTGTTATCATTGTGATACTTTAAAACCATGTCGATTGCAAGGCGCATCCTTCTATAATCAGGCTCAAACTGAAATGCCTATAATAATCACAAGCGCGTTATGGGTTAGGATACGCAGTAGTGCAGCTTTACATTTGACGATATTTCATACAAGCTCATTGGGAAGTGAGGTAATTCATTATAGTTGCATGTAAGGTAAGTGCAGATGATACCTCGATATTGTAGTCATAGAACAAGTGGTACATGATCATCCACTATGCAACAAATACGCCACAATCATTGCTATTCGGGTTATTGGCCCCGTGTTTGATAACAAGACAAATCAAGTCACCCAATCAGATTTCAATTTTTTTTTAACCAATTGAAGTAACGTAATAGTTGCAACCATTAAATATAAATTTTACTTTGTTCTACGTCTAAATAATTCACCTTTCAAGAAGTTGTTGGGCAACTTCAGGCTCCTTTATGTCAAACTCACTGCATTCTATTTTGTCAGTATTTGCATTAGCATACCAAGCACGGTCATCCAAGAGGTCATCCAGAAATATTGCCTGTGTAACAATAATAGTTCATTTGTGTTAATTATGTCTAGTTTAATGCAAGAATTAGGTTGGGAATTTTAAATAAATAACTATAACCAAATGGTCCGAAATTAAACTATCGCAACATACACTTATCGCAAACACAGCAACCTTAATTTTGAATTTCAACATGTGAACTGTTTTTGCATGTGATTTTATTACCAAGGTAGAGGAAGATCCAGTTACTCCAACGGTAAATTAAGACTGCAAAGTTGATTTAATCATGACTTTTGGATTTTTTAAACAAATTGGAATGGTTAGTATTCTACAATATAAGTCACCCATTCTTTTCAACTCATAGCAGTACATTTGATGTGGATATTAAAGGAAGACACCAGGATTCGATAGGTGGAGGCCTTTAATTCAACACCCCATGGCTAGTAGTTTTGTCGACACTAATGCAACTTGATATACAGTTACATGTTAAGGTCATGCAGTATAGAAATGGGGACATACGCTTTTTTCAAAAAATCGTTCATTGTCATTACTACGCAGTTAGGCTATTTAGACCTTACGGAATAAGAACATTACCAATTTTCGGATCTGGCGACGTCTCTTTGACCTGGCTGTTGGGGACCGCAACGAGTCAAGATACACCAGTTGCTTTCGTGAGAGGTCAACAATAACGAGAAACCTATGGTTATCATACCACATAGGGCAGTAAATCTACCACAAAATTACCGGAGACAAAGTGTGTAATTAGTCATGTACGATGGTCATGTAGGCAGCAGGCAGAAATTTAATCATGTTTAAGTACCTTCAGCACTTCGTCAGCGTAGCCCATAAAATTCTTGCGTATAGCAGAAATGGTTGCTTCAGGTATAGGTCCTCGCCCAGTCGCTATTTGCTACAAATAAAAAATATTACATCGCCAGTCAGAGTTTCAGTTAATTAAAAACCACGTGTACAGGGACGGATCAACTTCGGAGATTGATGGCTACTAATCACAAAAGTTGCTGGCCCCCTAGCATTGCTCTATATACTCACAAGTTTGCACCTCTTAAAATCTTTTACGAATAAGTAAATAATTAATTTATGTTCGTCTAATATATAAAATAATTACTATATAATTTGTATTTTAAAGATTAAAATTTAGTAATATAAATTTGTTTTATTTTTAAAATAAGAATAAAAAATAAAATTTTTATAACTGGATATAATGTAACACAATATGTCTAATATTAATGACATTTTAAAAAATTCTTAACAAGCAGTTTCTTTCCTTTTAGTCGAATAATTATTTTTTAAATTGCACAAATTAATTAAATTCTTTTCATGTACAATCTTTTTAAGACAGAAAAGTAATTAATTAGGACATTGGTCGATATAATTAAAATCACTATTTTATTAAATTTTTAACTTAAAGAGAAGACCTAGTTAATTTTGGTACAGAAATTTTGAATTCGTAATGTATTGATAGAATTTTTTTTTAAATTTTGGTTTTATTTTATTTTCAATTAAACTAATAACTACAGAAGTTAAAGTTCTATTTTGGATTTATATTTGAGCTTCAAACTGATTTTTAAAGTTTTAATTTATTTAGTTTGATTTTCTACTTAGGTATCCATAACTCAAATTAGAGTTTTTAATACTATTGAGTTGTTACAATTATAAATTTTTGGTATTTTGTGTACTCCTTATTTTAGAGATTTTTGATATGAGGAGTACTAGGAGGCCAGCAGAATTTGTGACGTTTAGCCATCATTAATATTTTTAATGGTGTGAGATGATATCTAATGGTGTAGGATTAATCATTTTCCTTTTGATGGTTAAGTGCTGGCCAGATTTCAACAAAAGTGCTAGCCCCCTAGACTTTCTCTTTTGATATTCTTGTACTGTTAGCACTCATATTTTTATTAAAAATATTATATATACATCAATAATTAAAGACTAAATGAATCATGATGCAATTCTGTATAAATATTATTTAACTTATTTTAAATTTTAAATTATACTTTTAAGTTGACATTTTTTAATTTAAATACTTATATAAATGATACTATTTCTACTCGTTATCACTGTTTTACATGGAATAGAAAACCTATAAATTTAAAATTAATATAAGATATTAAAATTATATATACAATATAAAATTGTTCATGATGGACACTCAATGCAATTTGATGAAATAGTAAACACTAAAGAAAGTGTATTTATGAATGTTATATGTGAAACAGTCATTTAAAAAAAATAAACCGTTTATACTGTAATTTTATTTTTAAACAAACTTTATTTTTAATTTAGACTGAATTTTATTTTTATTTGTTAATAATAATAATTATTTACAGTATGTAATTAATCAATTTATTTCTAATCACATACAACTAAATTACTCTTAATAAAACTTTTGCTTTGAATTAGCGTTTAAAAAAGAGTTAATTGCTAATAAAAAATTATAAGAAAGATAATTTTTTTTCAAAATTTTGACAACAATAAATAATATTATAGATTTTTAGTTTCGCTAATCATTACTCAAAACTGTTCCTAAAGCTGGTTCACATGAATAATTTATCTTACTAAGTTGAACAAGGTTAAGACGAATTAACTGTAATATTGTTCCTAACTCTAGTTCGCGTTGTCCATCTAATGACTTTAATTAAGAAATCAGAAAAAGGATCAAACAAGTAATGTATTACAGAGCCAAAATGAAGTACCAGAGCCAAAACAAGTATTGTATTTTTTTTCTGTTATGCTTAATTAGATTATAGTTTAAACTCTATCCTATGTTCATGTGTAATGAGTTTTAAACATGGTACAAAATTTGTAGTTCAATAATTCTTCATTGTATTTAACTTATACTATTTAAAATGTATACAGTGGCCGTGGCTAACAAAAATTACACACAAGCATAGTATTCTAAGCTAATTCACATTTCTTATGATGCACCTACCGAAACTCCATAATGGTTTTTCTGGCCAATAGGTCTCCACTCTTTCTGCAAATAAACATAGTAAGTGGGGCCCATTTTATGTGGTGAAGGGGATGGATCTCTTGCCTATTTATACTTGTATCCAGACATTTTCTTGTCTTCACACTGCATCGTATAGAACACACATAAGGGCCTTCAAACTCACGTTGTCTCTCCAACCCGACAGCCATGTCGCACCCGATCAACCCTGCCGTCACCGCTGATGAAGTTGCATCTATGGAGCACATCCGGGCACTAATTCGTGCAGCGCAATCAGCGCGGCGACGATCTGGCTCAAGCATTCGTGCTAATCCATGGTCATTCAACCAGAACGATGTCCTTCGCCAGTTGACCCTCGCCGACCGCCACGACCACGGTACCTGTCCGTCATCCTCCACCTACTAGAACATACCCATTTCGCACATGCAATACGTGTTTGACCACATGTTTCTTTGCAGGAGTCGAATTCGTTCCGGATCGTGATTGGAGCCATGTGGCTCTTTACAAGAGCCGCCAAACCTCACTCCGGCAAGTGTGTACTAGTCTACACGAACCTCCGCCTGTGTACCACAAGCAGACCTACGAATCCACCACCAGGGGAACTGTTCACAGATTCCTGGTTGTCATTCCAACCGACTCGGAGTATTCCTCTTGCAGTGCGGCTGGTAGATACTCAACGGACGAACATCTTGCGCGCGAAGATGCTGCAGCGGCCTTGATGAGAAAGGTGTTGGAGTTGCATTCGATGGTCGTTGATGACTTCAACGATGACTTGTTAGAGGAGGAGAAACTTGTCCACTACGAGACCCGCAACGCGCTTGAACGACTCCGTGCACATTATCGCGACATGGCTTCATCATTCAGGAATTATCGCCGCCTGAATCACCTTGAGTACATGTCATCAAGTTTCGAGTCTGTCTCAGAGTAGACGATCCCTACGTCTTCGTAGGCCTCAACGACGTCTTTTTCACAACCGATATCAAGTTACCTTTAGAAATAGGAGAACCTTAAGCCATTAGGAACAATGCTTTTTATTTTGCTATGGCACCAATTTAGATGCTGCACTTTGGTGTACTACGCGATCGAACATTATTCTGCACTTTTACGTTGCCTTTAAATTGGAAACTATTTATCATAGTTTGTGATCTTTTTACATATCCATTTCAATATTAATTAAAAAGATAAAAGGTACCTACATGCCAGTATTATTGTTTTATAAAATGGCAAAAAATTACAAATTTAAATTTAAAAAGTAAAGAAATAAAATGAAGTTTACGAAAACCAAAATTTTTTTATAATTAATTTTGTTAGTGAAATAACAATGTTACGTATTAAATTAGATTTTGAAGGATTGGCATACATGGCGTTTATATTTTTAAATCGACAAACAGGCTTGTCGTCTAAATAAGGCAGGTTAAAAAAGTTTGCATGCGATATTAATGGATTTAAATTCTCTAAATTTTAGATTTTATTTTAGAGTATAAAGTATGATCTTACACCATTAGAAATAATAACACAAAATGAAATATATATATTTTTATTTTCTATTGATTGTGCAGTGTTAATTTATAATATATTAAAGTATAATGTTCTCATAGATAAGAAAATATGATTTAATATTATTCTTTTTTAAAAATCATATCTGTGCAAACGTATTAGAAAATAAGGAGGTTTTTTTGTTGGGAAAAGAATAATCTGAACCCTGAAGAACCAGGTTATAAATTCAAATAATAAAAAATACATAAATTGGTTCACAAATAAAGTAGAATTACAGTTGAGAGGAATTTGAAAAAAAAGTATAAAATTTTTTATTACAAGAAAGTACCAATGCCGCGTCAAGCTGGAGGGGATCCCCTTGGTCTCATCGCTGTGTCGTCTTCCCCGGCAAGTTGGCGTGGACTCAGTGCTGCTGGTTGAGGAGATCTAAGAGAAGATCAAAACAGAGAGATTCATAGAGGAGAGAGACCTCGCCTCGCCGTCGTCGTTGCCGTCGCCACCGCTGTTCATCGCCTCTCCAAATCTAGTCGCAACATCCAAGTCTCTGAGAATGTTCCATTACGAAGTGGGGGTGTAGGTGGAGGCCACTATCGGAATTCTTTGCAGCCGTTTTTTAGTACTTGAAATCTAATGGAGATATGGAGGAGACAGAGGATTCGATAAGGGTACTAAGCAGCAAGAAGATTGTCTCCCTTGGCTTGAAGTTCATAACAAGATGATGAGTTGGATTAAGGATGTGGAATCAAATGTACCTGCAATTGATGTGCTGGGAGGCAATTCAAATAAACAAATCGGTGAAATTTTACAGCAAGAGGAAGATGGGAACACGAACTACCCTGACTTCAAGCCCGAATGTCTTGGGGTGTTCGAGGTCATCTCAATTGACCCAGTCACAATACTGCAGATCCGATGTCGCGACGAAGCTGGAAGCTGATCAATCTTGCTATTATTTTTTTATTAATCAGAGTAGTATTTTGTGGATTGTGTTGGTATATAACTTTTTAGGAATTCCGTTACCTAATGCACTGATTCTATTCAACCAAGACACTATGGTTTTTGAGAATAAAATGTTAACTTCCAAAATAATACTAAATAAAAAAATATTGAAAATATTAAAACAATTATAGAATATTTTTTGTTTGATATTGTAAAATTTATCATTGTAATTTTTGTGTATTGTTTATTATTCTAATTTTTTTATAATATGTATTATTGTTCCTATTAGAAATGATAAATTAACTCACTTGGGATTTACTATAAACTCCTTTTCATTTTCTTCAAATTTTTGCAGGAAAGAAAAATCATATGTCAATATGAAAGTTGAAGTTGTACAGGAGAATATGTGTTTCACTGAAATATGTAGTGTTTGATCATTAAGATATGGGTAGTAATTCAGGAAATTTTTTCAGAGTATGGAGTTATGTTACATTATTTTAAGTCCATGTTACAAAAAAAATATAATTCGTAAAAAACAATTTATTTTTTGTAAAAAAAACAGTCTTTAAATAATTGGTCCAACCAAACTATACTGAACCGGTCTGCAAATTCATTAAACTTTGGGTCAAACATAGAATTTCTATCACTTGTTGTAAGGATACAATCCTAGCTATTGAATTTGCATCTTTCCACTAGATCCATCAAGGTATGAAAAATACCATCTCCACCAAAGACAAGGTCTAAAAAATAATAGTATGCCATCCAATGAAAGAATATAATTAAAAATAATAATTCTAGAAGTCTAACCGGTTCGATGATCAGTTCAGTTTCGACAACTATGACACAGAGGCAGCAACGAAATATGTTCTGACGAGGATTCCACGACAGCGTGTAGAGAGTCCACAAAGAACATCATCTTCTTCAACGTTCGTGGAACTTTTATATGTTACTATTGGAGGAAGAAGGTCTACGTTGGAGTGGGTGGGATCCAAGTCGGAAGTATGGGTCTGTTGGGAATGGGTCGAACTCTGCGGGTTTGGTCTGCTTTTGTGAACCTTAACCCAAATCTAAAAAAAAGACAAGTCAGTCATTAAACTAATAAATTAGATTGCTTCATGTATTTCAACTATTTTATCTTCTCGAAAAAAATAAAAGTCTAATTTTCTTTATAATTTTAATTGTTTTTTCGTTTTTCTATTTTCAGAATGTATAAAAAATAGGACAATAAATAATTATATTTTATAATTTTAATTCTTGCATTAAAAAATTTAGTCTTCACTTTAATTATCTACAATGTGAATGCTTTTTTTTTCTCCAAATCATCAAAAGGATACACGATTAATATAAATTACTTAAAATGACTTTATGTCATCTGATAAAAATAATTGGCAAATAATTTTTTTCTAACACAAAAGAATTATTTTAAGTAAATAAATCTATAATAAATCGTAAAGTAAACGAGATAACGGAGCAAAGGAGTTTATTAAGTTGAAAACAATATGCCATCTAAATTTTAACGAGAGAAAAAATTATGTTTTACATTTTAATTGTTAAGTTATAACAATAATAATAAAATTGAATATAAATTTCAAAATAATAATAATAATAATAATAATAATAATAATAATAATAATAATAATAACAATTGAGTTTCATTTTTTCCGGACTTCTTCCAACTGAATCTAGGTTTTTGCTCTCTACTATTTATTTCATTCAGCTTTGTTTTTTATTTAATGGTGAACATCCCAACGGCCCATTCTTTTCGGTTTTTGGCTGATTGTTTCTCTGCGGTCCATCTTAACCCATTCTTTTTTATCTTAAAATTACTTAAATGCCCTAACAGTAAACCCAAAATAATAACCGTGCTCAACTTTAAACTTGCTTTGACAACCCGTTCAGCAACTCATTCCAATAACCCACGTGTCTCAAGGTTATTGGAAGGTCAACCAAAAGTCATTCTTGGTCACTCTTGGTCACCTAATACATTGTCACCACAGAGTTGCCCATAGGTGACTTTTGTGGTGGCCAAGGTATTTGGGTGGACAAGGTGGCTAATAAATATGTAGCCAATTGAAGCGTGACACATGGAATGAATGTTGACTAACTCACAAATGAGTTTGACCATAGAAATAATTGGTTTGGTTAATGAGCCACGGTAAATGTGAGTAAACACCGGTAAGTAGGAAAAATGTAATGGATTAGTAATTGTAGTTTGTGAGAGTCATTTATTCGAATTTGAAAATACTTGAAACAAGGGGAATTGAAATAGAAATCAAAAAGAAAAATTAAAAAATATCCCAAATTTTAGAAATGAATGAGCAGACCTTCAAGAAAGTTAGAGAAGTTAGGGTTCATCTTGAAGCTGTGCAAACTGTTGCGGGAGGTGGCTGCATGCCATCCCCAAAGAGGCGATTGGAATCTATGTCGGCGATTCAGCAAGGAAGAGCAGAAGAATAGTGGAACGGTAGGGTTCGCGCCATCGTTGCCTCTCCTCTGTCTCCTTTGAAGTGCCCATTCGATCTCTCTCAAGGGTGGAACCCTTGAACTCTGGAGGCTGGTTCTGGATCTCTGACTCGCTGGTGTCCCTTGTGTCTGCTGGGTTGTGTCGTTGCTCTTCGGAAATGGTGAAATTTGGCTCCTATTCGTTCCTATTCTGCGCTCTTACATTGGTGAGTATAATTTTTTAGCTTTGTTCTATATCGGAGGAATATGCAATTATGCTGAATTTGTTGAGATGGTTGTTAATTTGTTGTATTAGGCATTGGATATACTGGTTTTGTTTCCCAAAAAAATGCACAGAGTTGCTTAAATTGAATTTCTGAAAGTAAGTTAATACCTCTATTATGATGCTTAGGAACAAGATGAACCCTGTAATCGACAACCGAAAAAAATTGTTTATTAGGGGCTGCTTGTGATTGGAACAAAAGCAGATCCTTATGACTTTACCAAGAACAGTAAACTTAATAGAATATTTAACCGTTGTCATGGTCTTGAGGTCCCGATGCTGTAAAATCAAATGACCAAACTTATGCTTTTGAAAACAAAACTATGTGCGTTTAGTATAAATGATTTTGGTTAAACTGAATTTGATATATTCTTTTAGCAATTCTCTTCTGGTCAACCTTAACCCAAAAATTAAGAAATTATCTTTGTAATGTTAGAAACTAATGAGTCAACCAATTTATTTAGACCATACACTGTGATAAACTATTGACTGACGACTATGGACTTCGCTTAATGCTAATTTAAGTAGCAATTTTCTCCATTTAAGTTAATTCCATAAGTGACAATGTGTACGACATGCTTTGTTCCTCGATGGATATTTTTTTTTAAATCCAGGGAAGTCTGATAGTGAGTCAGATTTGGATGATGGCAGCACGTCAGAGTTGTCAGGTCATTGGACTGATGGTTGGAGCACCAATTCGGGAGATGGGGATGACTTGAACGGGTTGGAGGAACCGCTGACTAAGGAAGGGGATAGTGGCCATTCCGACAGTGAATACGACGGTAGGGATGGTGGTGGAAGCTATATGCATGCTGCTGCAGAGGATCCTGCAAACTCCGAGAATGTCATGGGTAAACAATTCAGTTGTCCAGACCCTGTGATTGCTTCCGTGTTGTTATCTGCAGAATTTAATGGGATTGGAGATGCGTATGCAAGCTATGTCGCGTATGCAAAGGGAATTAGCTTTGCAGTGCGAAAGGGAGATTCTATTAAAGACGAGGAGGGGAATATTGTTAGGAAGTTTTTCCTCTGCAATCGGCAAGGGCTGCGTGAAAAGAAGCATTACGAGCGAGTTGATAGAAAAAGGACTCATAAACCGGAGACGAGAACGAATTGCAATGCCAAGCTTGTGGTGTTTCTGGACAAAAGTTGTAGGAAATGGCGGACGAAAACATTGGTCGAGGAACATAATCACGAATTGGTGCCCCAGGAGTTCACTAATGTCATGGCTCCACATAGGAAGATCCTAGAAGGGGACAAAGCGCATATACATAGCATGCATGAAGCTGGGTTCAAAACAACTCAAATAATGGGCTTCTTTGCCCACATGTGTGGTGGATATCGGAATCTTAACTTCATTAGTAAGGACTTGTATAATTATATGGATGGAGTTAGGCAATCAAGGATTGTCGAGGGAGATACAGCCGCAGCAATAAGCTATTTGAAGGGCAAGGCTGAGTTGGATCCGATGGCAGTTGTACAGTACTCTTATTACGCTGAGAAGCACCTTGGGCACCTATTTTGGTCATATGGTAACATGCAGCATGACTATGAATGCTTTGGTGATGTGTTAGCATTTGACTCAACGTACAGAAAAAACTTATATAACAGACCTCTTGTGATCTTTTCTGGCACCAACCATCATAGACAGACAATTATTTTTGGGTTTGATTTGCTAGAGGACGAGAAGATTCCGTCCTACAAATGGTTGTTAAGTAGCTTCTTGGAGGTAATGAGGCACAAGGAGCCGAAAGTCGTTGTCACAGATGGCGATGAATCCATGCGAGAAGCCATTAGATGTGAATTCCCTAGTGCGACACATAGACTATGCACCTGGCATCTTGCTCAAAATGCAGTTGTTAATATTAAAGACAAAGATTTTTGTGCTGCGTTTAAGACTGCTGTGTATGGTCACTTTGATATGGAAGAATTTGACAGATATTGGGTAGACATGATCACGTCATTCGGTTTAGAGGACAACGATTAGGTCGCAAAGACATACGAAAAGAGAGAGATGTGGGAAAATGCTTATTTGTGTGAGAAGTTTTATGCCGGCATACGAACCACTTCTCAGTGCGAGGGTATTAATTCATCACTTAAGAAATTTATCAAGTCTGGGAATTGCTTACTTGAGCTGGTCGAGAACCTGGATCGAGTAGTTAAAGATTACTGGAATAACGAGTTCATTGCAGATTACAAGACTCTTTACTCAAATCCGGTGTTGACAACGGGTCTTGAAGCATTGGAAAGATCTGTGAGCAAGTTCTACATGAGGAAAATATTCTATGAGGTGCAAAAACAGATTGAGGGAGTTGGGGCATTGTTAGTGTTGCACAGGGACAGTATCGGTGGCATGGAGAAGTTCATGTTCTGAAAGTATCGAAAGCCCCATCATGTATACTCGGTTTTCGTGGATATAAGTTGTGATAAGTATGAATGTTCTTGTAAGTTGTGGGAGAGATTAGGGATACCTTGCTGCCATATATTTTGTGTCCTGAAAGAGCTAGAGAAAGAAGAATTGCCGAGCCGATTGGTCCTGCGCAGGGGGTGCAAAGATGCCAAGGTCGCCGATAGTAGTAGTCAGCATGCCTCAGTCAATCCCACGGATGGATTTTGTGTTAGATACGGTGCATTGTGGAGTGCCTGCCTGTCACTGTATTTTACAGCCGCGCAATGCATGGAAACATACAACACTGCCATGACAGAGGTAGCCAGAATGTCGAGGGAGTTTGAATCTCTAGGTGGCATAGGGCAAAGGAGCAGTCGTGTTCAAGTAGGAGCGGATGAAACTCACATTCTCGACCCAAAGGTTATCAGGTCCAAGGGTGCACCTCGGGGTAGCACAAATGCGAATAACGGGAGGCGTTGTAGGCGGTGCCTCGGATTAGGCCACGACAGAAGAAATTGCACTGCCATGGATGACGATGTTGTTGATGAGGTATGTATTTGTTGATTAATTCCTGGTATTCTGGTGATCCGTATGCGCTTGATGTGGTAATTCTTGACATCTATACTTATTACTTATGTCATGATAGTTCTAGTGCATTAATGTTTTGAACTATACCATTTGATTGCACAAGCGATTTATTTGTTTGCAGGGTGGTGGATCCGGCTGTAGGCCAGTTTATACTTCCGGAAAGAGGTCACGACGAAAGTAGGTTCATGGTCATGACTGCATGTGATTGAAGTCTTTAGGTGGTTAGGAAAAATTTACATAGTTGTACCTTGGTTGTTCAATGTAAATGATTCTAGTTGTGCTGTCAATTTAGTTGGTTTTTTTGGTAGGTTAATGTGATGTAAACATTGGTTATTATGTGATGGTTGTCCCATAAATGAGACCTTTTTGAGGCATTACTTTTGGTGTTGAGTGCAAGTAGTTTGTTCTATTCCTATCATGGCTCCTTCATTTTGATTTTCGCCATTATTAAGGCAGGTTTTTTTTTTCTTATCTTTTGTTACTGTGAAGAATTTTTAAGCGACGCAGTAACTTATGTCATTCACTTACTTATGTAGTTCCAAGTTTTGAATTTCTTTTTTTGAGCATGTCTAAACTGTTGGCCATTAAAATAAGGCTAGAATTGTAACTAAAAGAAATCATTACTTAACATTAGGCATTTGTGCAATCTAACTTTTCATCAATATCAAATCACCAACAAAAGGAGATGCATTAGGTCACACTTGAAAAAATATATTCCATTAACTGCAACGTTGTTGGGGAGTGGAAAAAATATATTCCATCAATTGCAACGTTGTTGGTGAGTGGACCTATATTATTAACAATTTGCCATGCATGAATGCTTTGTGTTGACAATTTAAATGGTTGAATCTGTGAACATAAAAGGTGCTGGTAATGACAGTAAGAAACTTCATCTAAAAGTTATAGTCATTGTACACAAGTATACGCCAAAGTTATCGGGCAACCATTTCTGAAGGCACACCAACAAAAGTATGTCACTCAATCTGTATTCTCTAACCATTATTAAAGGCTATGCCAACAATGTTGTAAATTAAAGCCTACACGCCATTCAAAATATATATGTCCGGTAGAATCAAATCCACATAACATGTTAAAGATCACATGTGCTGCAGCACAAATAGATCAGTTTTCACTTACATATTGGTTACACAAATGACCTTACAAAATAGCACAACTAAAAAGTCCTTGAACGGAACAAAAGTTTGTATGCCTCAAACCAAAGAAACAGATTCAGCGGCAAAGTACGCCTTTCGGATTGCTACCATGGAGCAATTGTGAAACTCCTCCAGTAATTTAGAGCTGCTTCAACGGTTTCCATTCTGTTATCATTGTGATACTTTAAAACCATGTCGATTGCAAGGCACATCCTGCCATAATCAGTCACAAAATGAAATGCCTATAATAATCACAAGCGCGTTGTGGGTTAGGTTACGCAGTAGTGTAGCTTTACGTTTGACGATATTTTATACAAGCTCATTGGGAAGTGAGGTAATTCATTATAGTTGCATGTAAGGTAAGTGCAGATGATACCTCGATATCGTAGTCATAGAACAAGTGGTACATAATCATCCACTGCGCAACAAATACGCCACAATCATTGCTATTCGGGTTATTGGCCCCGTGTTTGATAACAAGACAAATCAAGTCACCCAATCAGATTTCAATTTGTTTTAACCAATTGAAGTAACGTAATAGTTGCAACCATTAAATATAAATTTTACTTTGTTCTACATCTAAATAATTCACCTTTCAGGAAGTTGTTGGGCAACTTCAGGCTCCTTTATGTCAAACTCACTGCATTCTATTTTGTCAATATCTGCATTAGCATACCAAGCACGGTCATCCAAGAGGTCATCCAGAAATATTGCCTGTGTAACAATAATAGTTCATTTGTGTTAATTATGTCTAGTTTAATGCAAGAATTAGGTTGGGAATTTTAAATAAATAACTATAACCAAATGGTCCGGAATTAAACTATTGCAACATACACTTATCGCAAACACAGCAACCTTAATTTTGAATTTCAACATGTGAACTGTTTCTGCATGTGATTTTATTACCTAGGTAGAGGAAGATCTAGTTACTCCAACCGTAAATTAAGACTGCAAAGTTGATTTAATCATGACTTTTGGATTTTTTAAACAAATTGGAATGGTTAGTATTCTACAATATAAGTCACCCATTTTTTTCAACTAATAGCTGTACATTTGATGTGGATATTAAAGGAAGACACCAGGATTCGACAGGTGGAGGCCTTTAATTCAACACCCCATGGCTAGTAGTTTTGTCGACACTAATGCAACTTGATCTACAGTTACATGTTAAGGTCATGCAGTATAGAAATGGGGACATATGCTTTTTTCAAAAAATCGTTCATTGTCATTACTACGCAGTTAGGCTATTTAGACCTTACGGAATAAGAACATTACCAATTTTCGGATCTGGTGACGGCTCTTTGACCTGGCTGTTGGGGACCGCAGCGAGTCAAGATACACCAGTTGCTTTCGTGAGAGGTCAATAATAACGAGAAACCAATGGTTATCGCACCACATAGGGCAGTAAATCTACCACAAAATTACCAGAGACAAAGTGTGTAATCAGTCATGTACGATGGTCATGTAGGCAGCAGGCAGAAATTTAATCATGTTTACGTACCTTCAGCACTTCGTCAGCGAGCCCATGAAGTCCTTGCGTATAGCAGAAATGGTTGCTTCAGGTATAGGTCCTCGCCCAGTCGCTATTTGCTACAAATAAAAAATATTACATCGCCAGTCAGAGTTTCGGTTAATTAAAAACCACGTGTACAGGGACGGATCAACTTCGGAGATTGTGGGGGACAAGTGCCCCCTTTAAAATGTTATAGCGGCATATGTAGTACATGGGATAAAAATTTATTCGCCCACACTCAATAAATAAGTTTGACGCCGATATAATTTTTTTTAATCAACCTCTGTTTCCATAATGTACAGAGAAAATATCTAACTATTTTATAACAATATCATGTTGATTATAATAATAACTAAATAATTAGAATAAAAAGATAATCCAAAATTAAAATAAAAAATTAAGTCAGTAATTTAAATTTAAGTATTAAAAGTCATGTTTTTTTTAATGCTCTCTGAAATTCTAATCCTCTTCACTTGTTCTTTCTTAACTCAATTATTTCCAAGAAAACCTACTTAACTTCATTCTTTAAATTCTTTCGACTCAATTAAAGATTTATTATTGAATTTTATATATTTTAGGCCTTCAATTATTTTGCATGTTATTTTGTAATTATATTTCTGTACATTTTTCATTACATGGTTGATTATTATTGAATAATCAGATCCATGAGTAATTTAAATTTGGAAATCTAGCTATATTAACTAACGATAGAGAACAGTTAAAATGAAAAGTAACATTCAAATATACGGATATTTATTCATGTTTCTTCTAATGAAGTTAGTTCTAGCTTCTTTAGTATTAACGACATCAAGTAAAAAAATTAATTATTTATATTATAAAGTGTCAATTTCATCATTGTGTAAGACTGAAATTGGACCTGATTATTTAGTAATATATATAAAAAATGAAACATTTAATTGTCTTCTTAATGAAAAAATTATTCAAACTTTTCAAGCGGTGTAATTATCCGTCGCATCTCATGTATCATGGGCATTCGCTACTTTCCTGTTTATCCCCTATCGCAGTTGATCAATGTAAACCAGATTATAGGGTTTGGAAAATAACCACAAATGCCGTTGGAAGATACCATTGCAGCCTGGTCGAGTCAAACGCAAGCATCCTTGCCAGCAGAATCAGCACCTGCGTTAAAAAAATGTCATCAAGAAGAGATCTTGCTGCCAAAACCAGATAGCAGATATGGATGTGTCACATACGTCATCCACTATTTGCTTTCCCGGTTCTAATGTCCTCAGTGCCTTCCGTGTCATCGCACAGTGTGGATTTGAAACAAGCATCTCCCTGAATTCGTTAATCATATCAAAGTTAATGAGTAAACTACTAAATACGTGTTTTGTCCTCCAACAAGAACCACTTTTGATGGGAAAATGTTTAGAACAGGGATTAAATTGGATATATTACCTTTTTAAAAATACTTGACAGATTCAATTTTATCTCCCGTGGCCAAGTCAAGTGATTAGTTTCCATGTTATTTGAACCTATTTATATAATTGCAATTTCTAGTGCCATCATGTATATGATGAGCGGATATTTTATACGCTTTTTGGGGATAATTTCATATAGTTTAGAGTATGTTTTAGTTAGTTTTTAGTCTATTTTTATTAGTTTTTAGGAAAAATTCATATTTCTGGACTTTACTATGAGTTGTGTGTTTTTCTGTAATTTCAGGTATTTTTCTGGCTGAAATTGAAGGAGCTGAGCAAAAATCTGATTCAGGCTGAAAAAGGACTGCTGATGCTGTTGGATTCTGACCTCCCTACACTCAAAGTGGATTTTCTGGAGCTACAGAACTCGAAATGGCATGCTTCCAATTGCGTTGGAAAGTAGACATCCAGGGCTTTCCAGCAATATATAATAGTCCATACTTTGCACAAGGATAGACGACGTAAACTGGCGTTCAACGCCAGTTCTCTGCCCAATTCTGGCGTCCAGCGCCAGAAAAGGATCAAAAACTGGAGTTGAACGCCCAAACTGGCATAAAAACTGGCGTTCAACTCCACAAATGGCCTCTGCACGTGACTCACTTAAATCTCAGCCCCAGCACACACCAAGTGGGCCCCAGAAGTGGATCTCTGCATCATCCATCATAGTCCACTCATATTTTGTAACCCTAGGCTACTAGTTTAGTATTTAAACAACTTTTAGAGACTTATTTTGTATCTCATGACATTTCAGATCTAAACTTTGTATTCTCTGACGGCATGAGTCTCTAAACCCCATTGTTGGGGGTGAGGAGCTCTGCTGTGTCTTGATGAATTAATGCAAGTATTTCTGTTTTCCATTCAAACACGCTTGTTCCTATCTAAGATGTTCATTCGCGCTTAACTGTGATGAAGGTGATGATCTGTGACATTCATCACCTTCCTCAAACCATGAACGTGTGCCTGACAACCACCTCCGTTCTATATCCGATTGAATGAGTATCTCTTAGATTCTTTAATCAGAATCTCCGTGGTATAAGCTAGAACTGATGGCGGCATTCATGAGAATCCGGAAAGTCTAAACCTTGTCTGTGGTATTCCGAGTAGGATTCAAGGATTGAATGACTGTGACGAGCTTTAAACTCCTGAAGGCTGGGCGTTAGTGACAGATGCAAAAGGATAGTAAATCCTATTCCAACTGGATCGAGAATCAACCGGTGATTAGCCGTGCTGTGACAGAGCGCGTGAGCGTAGTTTTCACTGGAAGGATGGAAGGTAGCCATTGACAACGGTGATCCACCAACACACAGCTTTCCATAGGAGGACGTGCGTGCGTGAATCAGAAGACAGAGGAAAGCAGAGATTCAGAAGATAAAGCATCTCCAAAACTCCAACATATTCTCCATTACTGCATAACAAGTAACCCTTAATCCATGCTCTATTGTTTATTTGCAATTCAACTGATAAACATAATTGACTTCCTGACTAAGATTTACAAGATAACCATAGATTGCTTCAAACCAACAATCTCTGTGGGATTCGACCCTTACTCACGTAAGGTATTACTTGGACGACCCAGTGCACTTGCTGGTCATATGTGCGAAATTGTAAGAGAGTCACAATTCGTGCACCAAGTTTTTGGCGCCATTGCCGGGGATTGTTCGTGTTTGAACAACTGACAGATTATTTTGTTGCTTAGATTAGGAAAAATTTTCTCTTTTTGGTTTAGAGTCTTTTATTATTTATCCCTTGTTAAAACACTTTAAATTTATAGCTCAGTTATTTAGAACGTGGTGTTTATGTTCATGATAATTGGCTATCATATTTTTAAAACCTTTTTCAAAAAAAAAATAATTTTTCTATTAAATCCTGTGCCAAATCTTAAGTTTGGTGTTTTCAAAAATAATCTTTCCTAAAATTTTCGAAAGTTCCATAACTCATTTGGCTAGAGCGTTAATCTGTGTTCTTGGTAATTGGGTTAGAATCTTTTATACTCTTTTCAAAACCTTCTTTTTCATAAATAATATTTTCTCTATTAAATTGTGTGCCAAACTTTAAGTTTGGTGTTTTCTTGTTGAATTCCCTTTGGTTTTCGAAAATTTTGGTTTGGTTTTCTAAAAATTTTAAGTTTGGTGTTCTTTCTTCATGTTCTTGTGTTCTTGTGAGTCTTCAAAGTGTTCTTGAGTTTTCCTTGTGTCTTGATCTTAAAATTTTTAAGTTTGGTGTTCCTTGGTGTTTTCCCTCCAAAATTTTCAAAAACAAGGAGCATTAGATCTAAAAATTTTAAATCTTGTACTATCTTATTGTTTTTCTCTCTCCTCACTAAATTCAAAAATATCTTTTCAAAATATCTCTTCCAACTTCCTAACTTCTTATCTTTTCAAAATTTGTTTCAACTAACTAACTAACTTTTTGTTTGTTTCTTAACTTTTTCAAAACTACCTAACTAACTCTCTCTCTCTCTAATTTTCGAAAATATCTTCCCTCTTTTTCAAAAATTTCTATTTTTTTTAACTAATTATTTTTATCTTTTTTACGAAAAAAAATAATAATTTTATTTCAAAATTCAAATTCTTTTTAGTTATTTTATTTTATTTAAGTATTTACTTTTTATAAAATAAAATAAATAAAAAGATAAATCAGTCCAAGTTATATCCATATATCCATCATGGACATAAGTGGAAATGAACAGTCCAGGAGGACTCTGGGGTCATATTCTAACCCCTCTACTGCTTCATATGGGAGTAGCATATGCATACCCTCCATTGGAGTTAGTAGCTTTGAGTTGAATCCTCAGCTCATTATCATGGTGCAGCAAAGTTGCCAGTATTCCGGTCTTCCACAGGAAGAACCTACAGAGTTTCTGGCACAATTTTTACAAATTGCTGACACAGTACATGATAAGGAAATAGATCAGGATGTCTACAGACTATTACTGTTTCCATTTGCTGTAAAAGATCAAGCTAAGAGGTGGTTAAATAACCAACCTAAGGCCAGCATAAGAACATGGAAACAGCTGACAGAAAAATTCCTGAATCAGTATTTTCCTCCAAAAAGGATGACACAGCTAAGGCTGGACATCCAAGGCTTTAAACAAGGAGATAATGAATCTCTTTATGATGCCTGGGAGAGATACAGAGAGATGCTACGAAAATGCCCCTCTGAAATGTTTTCAGAGTGGGTTCAGTTAGACATCTTCTACTATGGGCTTGCAGAAGGAGCTCAGATGTCTTTAGATTACTCAGCTGGTGGATCTATCCATATGAGAAAGACAATTGAAGAGGCTCAAGAGCTCATTGATACAGTTACCAGGAATCAGCATCTGTATCTAAGCAGCAACCCTTCCATGAATGAAGAGGTTAAAACAGTAACTGCTGAATTCAGTACTGTAAAACAAGCTGCTGAATTCAATCAGCAATTGGATTTTCTAACAAAGCAGCTAGCTGAATTCAAGGACAGGCTACAGGAGACAAGGATAGCTAATATACACATGGACGAACAGTTTAAGCAAACAAAGCAGCAGCTATCAAGGCAAATAGCAGAAGAATGCCAAGCGGTTCAACTAAGAAGTGGAAAAACATTAAATACCCCACCTCAAGGCATCAAAAATTCAAGAAATGAGCGACCCACCAAAGATTCACCTGAGGACAGTAAGAGCCCAGGGAAAAATAATTCTGGCACTAAAACGCTAGAAAATGGGTGGAAGGCTGGCGCTGAACGCCCAGACCATGCCCAAAACTGGCGTTCAGCGCCAGAAACAAGGCAGGATTGGCGTTCAACGCCAGAAATGGGCAAGAATCTGGCGTTGAACGCCCAACAGGGGCACATTTCTGGCGTTCAGGCGCCAGGAACAGACAGTGAGCTGGCGTCTAACGTCACTCCAGCTTCTGACTCTGGCACTCAATTGCCAGTGAGGGATCAGACACACACAAGTGCTGATAACAACCCCTCTAAAAAGGCTTCTTTAACCACTAAGGTTGAGGAATATAAAGCCAAGATACCTTATCCTCAAAAACTCCGGAAAGAGGAGCAGGATAAGCAGTTTGCTCGCTTTGCAGATTATCTAAGGACTCTTGAAATAAAGATTCCATTTGCAGAGGCACTTGAGCAAATACCTTCTTATGCCAAGTTCATGAAAGAGATCTTGAGTCATAAAAAGGAGTGGAGAGAAATAGAAAGAGTTCTCCTCACTGAAGAATACAGTGCAGTCATTCTGAAAAGCTTTCCTGAAAAGCTTAAAGACCCTGGGAGTTTTCTGATACCATGCATATTAGAAGGTGATTGCACCAAGACAGCTTTATGCGATCTTGGGGCAAGCATCAACCTGATACCTGCATCCACTATCAGGAAGCTTGGCTTAACTGAAGAAGTTAAACCAACCCGGATATGTCTCCAACTTGCTGATGGTTCCACTAAATACCCATCAGGCGTGATTGAGGACATGATTGTCAGAGTTGGGCCATTCGCCTTTCCCACTGACTTTGTTGTGCTGGAAATGGAGGAGCACAAGAGTGCCACTCTCATTCTAGGAAGACCCTTCCTAGCAACTGGACGATCCCTCATTGACGTCCAACAGGGGGAAATAACCCTGAGAGTCAACGATGACGAGTTCAAGTTGAACGCTGTCAAAGCCATGCAGCATCCAGACACATCAACAGACTGCATGAAAGTTGACCTTATTGACTCTTTGGTAGAAGAGATCAACATGGCTGAGAGTCTCGAATCAGAGTTGGAAAACATCTTTAAAGATGTTCAGCCTGATTTGGAGGATTCAGGGGACATGAAAGAGCCTCTGAACTTTCTTCTGAAAGAGGAAAAACCTCCTAAACCAGAGCTCAAGCCACTGCCACCATCCTTGAAATATGCATTTCTAGGAGAAGGTGACACTTTTCCAGTGATCATAAGCTCTGCTTTAAATTCACAGGAAGAGGAAGCACTTATTCAAGTGCTAAGGACACACAAGACAGCTCTTGGGTGGTCCATAGGTGACCTTAAGGGCATAAGCCCAGCTAGATGCATGCACAAAATCCTATTGGAGGATAATGCCAAACCAGTGGTTCAACCACAGAGGCGGCTAAATCCAGCCATGAAGGAAGTGGTGCAGAAAGAGGTCACCAAATTACTAGAGGCTGGGATTATTTATCCCATTTCTGATAGCCCCTGGGTAAGCCCTGTTCAAGTCGTCCGAAAAAAGGGAGGCATGACAGTGATTCATAATGAAAAAAATGAACTGGTTCCTACAAGAACAGTTACAGGGTGGCGCATGTGTATTGACTACAGAAGGCTCAATACAGCCACCAGAAAGGATCATTTTCCTTTACCATTCATAGACCAGATGCTAGAGAGACTAGCAGGTCATGATTATTACTGCTTTTTGGATGGCTACTCAGGCTATAACCAGATTGCAGTAGATCCCCAGGATCAAGAGAAAACAGCATTCACATGCCCATCTGGAGTGTTTGCTTATAGAAGGATGCCATTTGGGCTATGTAATGCGCCTGCAACCTTCCAGAGATGCATGCTCTCTATTTTCTCTGACATGGTGGAAAAATTTCTGGAAGTCTTCATGGATGACTTCTCAGTATATGGAGACTCATTCAGCTCCTGTCTTGATCACCTGAAACTTGTTCTGAAAAGATGCCAAGAAACCAACCTAGTTTTAAACTGGGAAAAGTGTCACTTCATGGTGACTGAAGGAATTGTTCTTGGGCATAAAATCTCAAACAAGGGAATAGAGGTGGATCAAGCAAAAATAGAGGTAATTGAAAAATTACCACCACCTGCCAATGTTAAGGCAATCAGAAGCTTTCTGGGGCATGCAGGATTCTATAGGAGGTTTATAAAGGATTTTTCAAAAATCGCAAAACCTCTAAGTAACCTGCTAGCTGCTGACACGCCATTTGTGTTTGACACAGCATGCCTGCAGGCGTTTGAAACGCTGAAAGCTAAGCTGGTCACAGCACCAGTCATTTCTGCACCAGACTGGACATTGCCATTTGAGTTAATGTGTGATGCCAGTGATCATGCCATTGGTGCAGTATTGGGACAGAGGCATGACAAGCTTCTGCATGTCATTTATTATGCCAGTCGCGTTTTAAATGATGCCCAGAAAAATTACACAACCACAGAAAAGGAATTACTTGCAGTGGTTTACGCCATTGACAAGTTCAGATCCTACTTAGTAGGATCAAAGGTGATTGTGTACACTGACCATGCTGCTCTTAAGTATCTACTCACAAAGCAGGATTCAAAACCCAGGCTCATCAGATGGGTATTGCTTCTACAAGAGTTTGATATAGAAATAAGAGACAGAAAAGGGACAGAGAACCAAGTAGCTGATCATCTGTCCCGGATAGAGCCAGTGGAAGGGACGTCCCTCCCCTTTCTTGAGATCTCTGAGACGTTCCCTGATGAGCATCTATTTGCCATTCAGGAAGCACCATGGTTTGCCGATATTGCAAACTATAAAGCTGCAAGGTTCATACCCAAAGAGTACAATCGAATACAAAAGAAAAAATTAGTTACTGATGCAAAGTACTACTTGTGGGATGAACCCTATCTCTTTAAGAGATGTGCAGACGGAATCATCCGTAGGTGTGTCCCCAGAGAGGAAGCACAGAGAATCCTATGGCATTGCCATGGATCTCAATATGGAGGCCATTTCGGAGGTGAGCGAACAGCCACCAAGGTCCTCCAATGTGGCTTCTATTGGCCCACACTCTATAAAGATTCCCGAGAGTTTGTACGTAATTGTGACAGTTGCCAAAGAGCTGGTAATCTGCCTCATGGTTACGCCATGCCTCAACAAGGAATCTTGGAAATAGAGTTGTTTGATGTATGGGGAATTGACTTCATGGGACCTTTCCCACCATCATACTCAAACACTTATATTCTGGTGGCAGTTGACTATGTATCAAAATGGGTTGAGGCTATTGCCACTCCCACTAATGATACTAAAACAGTGCTGAAGTTCCTCCAGAAACACATTTTTAGCAGGTTTGGTGTCCCTAGAGTGTTAATCAGTGATGGGGGCACTCACTTCTGCAATAAACAGCTTTACTCTGCCATGGTTCGGTATGGAATTCGCCACAAAGTGGCCACCCCATATCATCCACAAACCAATGGGCAAGCTGAAGTCTCGAACAGAGAATTAAAGAGAATCCTGGAACGGACAGTAAATACCCGTAGAAAGGATTGGGCAAGGAGCTTGGATGATGCTCTGTGGGCTTACAGAACAGCATTCAAGACCCCTATAGGAACCTCTCCATACCAACTCGTGTATGGTAAGGCATGCCACTTTCCCGTGGAACTGGAACATAAGGCCTACTGGGCAACCAGATTCCTAAACTTTGATGCCAAATTAGCAGGAGAAAAATGATTGCTCCAGCTAAATGAGCTAGAGGAATTCAGACTCACAGCTTTCGAAAATGCCAAGCTTTATAAAGAAAAATCAAAAAAATGGCATGACAGAAAGCTGTCATCTAGAATCTTTGAACCAGGACAGAAGGTCCTGTTGTTTAACTCTAGACTCAGGCTATTCCCCGGGAAACTGAAATCCCGGTGGAGGGGACCATACGTGATTACAAGTGTGTCACCATATGGTTATGTGGAGCTTCAAGATATTGATTCTGATAAGAAGTTCGTTGTCAATGGACAGAGAATCAAGCATTATCTTGAAGGCAACATTGAGCAAGACTGCTCAAGGCTGAAGCTAGATTAAAAGCTCAGCAAGGTCCAGCTAAAGACAATAAAGAAGCGCTTGCTGGGAGGTAACCCAGCCATGGGGCATCAATCCTCTAAGCATTTCCGCCCTATTTTTATTTTTATTTGTTTATATAAAGTTCACTGACACTAAGGTACAGAATCATTTGTATAAGTTTACAGGGTTACAGAAGGAATTTGCACACAAAATAGAGAAAGGGAGCTCAATGGCAAGAAAACGCCAGTAAAGGGGCATTTTGGGCGTTCAGCGCCCAAAATGGGCATCCACTGGGCGCTGAACGCCAGTAATGGCAGCAATTGGGCGTTCAACGCCAGAAATGGCCACCCACTGGGCGTTGAACGCCAGGAATGGCAGCAACTGGGCGCTGAACGCCCAGGAGATCAGCATTTGGGCGCTGAACGCCCAAAACAGGCAGTGTTTGGGCGTTCAAACGCCAGGAGGACAGGGAGGAGCCAAACCCAGTAATCCAACACGTATTTCCATTTTAATTTCAAATTTTATGCTTCAATGCATGATTTTTACATGAACATATCAAGAACCCTGATTTCTAAAATCCTTAATTTCTAAAAATCCATCTTTCCAAATTCAATCCAACTCTTTTCAAAATCTTTTCTAAAAACAAATCTATCTTTTTCACTCAAAAATCTTTTCAACTAATCCATATCTTTTTCAAATATCCATATTATCTTTTTCAAAATTCAGAGTTATCTTTTTCAAAAATCTATCATATCTTTTCAAAATTAAACTCTATCTTCTATCTTATCTTTTTCAACTCAATCTTTTTATCTTATCTCTTCCAATTTTTCGAAAAAAACCACCCCCCACCCCTTTAAATTGGGTTCGGCCTCCCCCCTCCTTCATCAACAAGTGCTACTCAATCTCCTTCTATCCCTCTCCTTTCTTTTATTTTGCTTGAGGACAAGCAAACCTCTAAGTTTGGTGTGTTTATCCGAGATCACTACTAAGATCATGGCTCCCAAAGGGAAACAATACACTCCTAGAGGCAAGAAAGAGAGCGTTCCAAAACCACTTTGGAATCAAGGGAAGTTCTTATCTAAAGAACATTCAGACCATTATCTTAAAGTAATGGGTCTGAGATCAGTGATCCCGGAAGTTAGATTCGATCTGAAAGAAGACGAATATCCGGAGATCCAGGAGCAAATTCGAATCAGGAACTGGGAAGTCCTAGCTAATCCTGAAACGAAAGTAGGAAGGAACATGGTCCAGGAGTTCTATGCTAATATGTGGCAGACTGACAAGCAAAGACTATCTGGAACTGCCTGCTACGAATTTCGGACCATGGTCAGGGGAAAGATTGTTCATACCACCCCTGACAAGATCAGAGAGATATTAAAGCTACCTCAGTTAGAGGATGATCCAGACTCCTTCAACAGGAAGATGATGAGAGCAGACATTGGCCTGGATAAGATTCTAGAGGACATATGTATCCCTAGAGCCAGGTGGACCACCAACACCAAGGGCGTCCCAAACCAGCTCAAGAGAGAGGATCTCAAACCAGTTGCCAGAGGATGGCTGGACTTCATTGGGCGTTCTCTGTTGCCCACTAGCAACCGTTCTGAAGTCACAGTTAAAAGAGCAGTGATGATTCATTGCATCATGACTGGGAAGGAAGTGGAGGTTCATCAGCTGATTTCCACTGAACTCTACAAGATAGCTAATAAAAATTCAAGAGAGGCCAGGTTGGCTTATCCAAGCGTGATTTCTCTGCTCTGCAAGGACGCTGGAGTCAAGATGGGAATAACTGAATATATCCTAATTGAAAAGTCAATCACCAAAGTATCAATGGAGAGACAACAAGCACAGGAGGAGCATATCAAGAAGAGAGCACAGGAATTCCTCCCAGAGATTCCTCAAGCGGAATATTGGGAATATCTTGAGATGTCTGTCACCAAGATACAGGAAGCTATGGAGCAAATAATAAAACAACAGAAGGAACACAGTCAAATGCTGACCCATATGCTTAAAGAACAAGAGGAGCAGGGACGTGACTTAAGAGAACTGAAGCGCCAAAAGTCTTCTGTGATACCAAGCCTCCCAAGGATCAGAGGAACCCCCATACCCCCAGAATAAAGGTTGTTAATTTCCAATTTCTGCCTTAACTCTGTGACAGTGTCCTTATAAAAAGTCTACCTTAGAAGTCATATAATAGTAATTAGTATCTATTTGATTTTATCTCCAATTAAGCTATAGTTTATTTTTCTCATCATCATTAAACATGAATAAAATAGTAGATCTTTTGAATAAGAAGCAATAAAATTTAGAGTTTAAATAAAACAAATTCTAATTGGTTAAATGTGGTGGCAATGCTTTCTGTCTTCTGAATGAATGCTTGAACAGTGCATATGTCTTTTGAATTTGTTGTTTAAGACTGTTAAATATGTTGGCTCTTGAAAGAACGATGAATATGAGACATGTTATTGATAATCTGAAAAATCATAAAAATGATTCTTGAAGCAAGAAAAAGCAGCAAAAAAAAAAAAAGAGAGAGAGCAAGCAGAAAAAGCCAATAACCCTTAAAACCAAAAGGCAAGGGCAATTAAAAGGGATCCCAAGGCTTTGAGCATCAGTGGATAGGAGGGCCTAAAGGAATGAAATCCTGGCCTAAGCGGCTAAACCAAGCTGTCCCTAACCATGTGCTTGTGGCGTGAAGGTGTCAAGTGAAAACTTGAGACTGAGCGGTTAAAGTCAAGGTCCAAAGCAAAAAGAAGAGTGTGCTTAAGAACTCTGGACACCTCTAATTGGGGACTTTAGCAAAGCTGAGTCACAATCTGAAAAGGTTCACCCAATTATGTGTCTGTGGCATTTATGTATCCGGTGGTAATACTGGAAAACAAAGTGCTTAGGGCCACGGCCAAGACTCATAAAGAAGCTGTGTTCAAGAATCATCACACTGAAATAAGAGAATCAATAACATTATCTGAATTCTAAGTTCCTATAGATGCCAATCACTCTGAGCTTCAATGGATAAAGTGAGATGCCAAAACTGTTCAGAAGCAAAAAGCTACTAGTCCCGCTCATCTAAGTAGGATCTGAGCTTCATTCAAAAACTCTGAGATATTATTGCCTCTCAACCTATTAGTCTTCTATTTTATTTGTCTAGTTGCTTGAGGACAAGCAACAGTCTAAGTTTGGTGTTGTGATGAGCGGATATTTTATACGCTTTTTGGGGATAATTTCATATAGTTTAGAGTATGTTTTAGTTAGTTTTTAGTCTATTTTTATTAGTTTTTAGGAAAAATTCATATTTCTGGACTTTACTATGAGTTGTGTGTTTTTCTGTAATTTCAGGTATTTTTCTGGCTGAAATTGAAGGAGCTGAGCAAAAATCTGATTCAGGCTGAAAAAGGACTGCTGATGCTGTTGGATTCTGACCTCCCTACACTCAAAGTGGATTTTCTGGAGCTACAGAACTCGAAATGGTATGCTTCCAATTGCGTTGGAAAGTAGACATCCAGGGCTTTCCAGCAATATATAATAGTCCATACTTTGCACAAGGATAGACGACGTAAACTGGCATTCAACGCCAGTTCTCTGCCCAATTCTGGCGTCCAGCGCCAGAAAAGGATCAAAAACTGGAGTTGAACGCCCAAACTGGCATAAAAACTGGCGTTCAACTCCACAAATGGCCTCTGCACGTGACTCACTTAAATCTCAGCCCCAGCACACACCAAGTGGGCCCCAGAAGTGGATCTCTGCATCATCCATCATAGTCCACTCATATTTTGTAACCCTAGGCTACTAGTTTAGTATTTAAACAACTTTTAGAGACTTATTTTGTATCTCATGACATTTCAGATCTAAACTTTGTATTCTCTGACGGCATGAGTCTCTAAACCCCATTGTTGGGGGTGAGGAGCTCTGCTGTGTCTTGATGAATTAATGCAAGTATTTCTGTTTTCCATTCAAACACGCTTGTTCCTATCTAAGATGTTCATTCGCGCTTAACTGTGATGAAGGTGATGATCTGTGACATTCATCACCTTCCTCAAACCATGAACGTGTGCCTGACAACCACCTCCGTTCTATATCCGATTGAATGAGTATCTCTTAGATTCTTTAATCAGAATCTCCGTGGTATAAGCTAGAACTGATGGCGGCATTCATGAGAATCCGGAAAGTCTAAACCTTGTCTGTGGTATTCCGAGTAGGATTCAAGGATTGAATGACTGTGACGAGCTTCAAACTCCTGAAGGCTGGGCGTTAGTGACAGATGCAAAAGGATAGTAAATCCTATTCCAACCGGATCGAGAACCAACCGGTGATTAGCCGTGCTGTGACAGAGCACGTGAGCGTAGTTTTCACTGGAAGGATGGAAGGTAGCCATTGACAACGGTGATCCACCAACACACAGCTTGCCATAGGAGGACGTGCGTGCATGAATCAGAAGACAGAGGAAAGTAGAGATTCAGAAGATAAAGCATCTCCAAAACTCCAACATATTCTCCATTACTGCATAACAAGTAACCCTTAATCCATGCTCTATTGTTTATTTGCAATTCAACTGATAAACATAATTGACTTCCTGACTAAGATTTACAAGATAACCATAGATTGCTTCAAACCAACAATCTCTGTGGGATTCAACCCTTACTCACGTAAGGTATTACTTGGACGACCCAGTGCACTTGCTGGTCATATGTGCGAAATTGTAAGAGAGTCACAATTCGTGCACCAGTATACAAGTGTGGATATGTAAAACTCACTCTTGATCCAGTTTTGTGTTAAAGATGTAGGCGGCGATGGCCAAGTGTAAGCCTTCTATCTCCATGTCGAGTGTAGGTTGAAACGAGACCGGCATACCCTGAAAAATGATAGCAGGATTTAAATTCATTCAGAAATAGAAACAGTTGACATCAAATAGAATAAATTCAATTACCACCACAATGTTAAAGGAACAAACCTTGGGTATTGTTTTACCAATGTCTCCCGCCATGAAACTGCTATCCAGGTTTCGATGCAGCATGAACTTCTATTGAAGGTTCCTTGCTCGAGCAATCTTAACGGTCGTGTTCGTGACATACGAGATTTTGGGTTCGTGACATCCACGTGAACTCATCGAAGCCGGAAACAGATTACGCCTCCCCCTAGGACCGGACTTCGGCATAGCAGTCTTGAATGACACCTTTTTTTTGCCCTTGCCTCGGCTGAACTTGAACGATCCATCGTCTGAGTTGGTGATATGATTCAACTTTGGATCATAATCCGGGTCATCATTCCTGTTGTTCTTGGTCCTGGTCTTACACCGTTTGTAAGTTCTTAGCCCTGTGGTGTCCGGCTTGTTCAGGGGTTCCGTTGTAGTCGTCCCCTTATTCTTAGACCAAATGATGTACGAGGAGTTGCTACCAACCATTGGTGAACCGTCCTTCCCACTCATGGCTTGCTGGAGCATTTCGAGCACATCGTCATTGAATTGCCCTTGTTTTGCGATTATAGCCTTTAGGTCATCTATCTGTTGTTGGATCTTCACAACTTGAGAAGCCACATTTAAGGTGTCACCTACCTGTCGAACCCCGTGGCTGTTTTCTTTCCTACACAAAGACAATTGTTTGTTTAATGAATTTGCGGTCGAGAATGAAATTGTGTTTACACAACTCCAACATGAGCTCCAATAGTCGAAAAAAGTCTCAAAACCAAATGAACTAGAACATAATTACCTCTGCGACTCCGGTGGGGTTTGGGTATGACTTAAGATGGTTTTGAGGAGTGGGCTGCTGTTCAAAGGCTTTGATGCAGGCCATTCTTGAATTTCGTCATCGTCGGAGGAAACCTCCACCGGCCCATCAAGTAACTCCATCTCCTTCTCCATTTTACCGTTAACCTGCAGACAACCATTTTCCTCAGCATTCTAGCAGAAGGAGTTGGGTGCCGTTAATTAGGTGACCAACTCGTGGGTTCGTATGCTAGTGGAGGTCAGGCAAAGGTCACTATATTTAGGTGCGGGATCAAAGTCACCCACTAATTTGCATGAACCCTAATTCAGTTAACATGATGTGAATACCATGATACCTCATTCTTGCATTGGGTGAAAGTTTTGAGTACTGCCCAATGGAAGGCGCACAAAGCCTTTTAAACCCACTCTTCTTTTATGTCCTTTTATGGGCTGGGTTAAATTTCTTTTAGGAATTTTTTAACCAAATTTTTTTGTTGGTTCGAGCCTTTGAAGTAAAGGTCTTTGGGTCGAATTGTTTTTTCTTTTTTCCAATATCTGGACACTTTTTTTGTTGGACTATGGGGACAAAAAATAATAGGAACAATAAGTTTGAAATGGCTTACATTGCTTAGTCATGCAATGGCACTGAGTGGTTTTTGGTCATCATCCCGTTTGTGGTTCCCGAAACCCCAAAAAAATAAGAAACATGAAACAACCACATCGAGACAAATGAGGTAGCTAGGAAAAGGTAACTAAGTTGAACACAGCAACGAAAGCATAATTTAGAGTATAACATGGTAATAATGAAAATCATGGAAAAACAATTGGCAATAACATATCGAGTGCTGAATTTCTGGACTAATAAAATGTTTTTGTTTAAAACAAATGGCAACCATCTATAAGGAGTAACATTGTTAAATTATTTTGGGACCCGTGTTCAACGTTAAAGTGCACAGTGTTTCTCTGTTGTGGTTCACAGCTTAAAATTTGTCTACTTGCAGTCGCTATGAATACCCCCACTGGAAGTTGACAAATCATAAAAGCATTAGGTGTTATTGCAGCAAAAAGGACAGCAGCTTTCCCGATATACTAGGATAATAAATAAGAACACTGGCTGAAGGGTCCTGAATATTGAGTACACAAGGATAGCCCTTTTTAATGAAATGAGCTACGTTGCTTGCTTTTAATGTTAGCTAACGGACTAGCAGAGAAACTATTTCATTCTTACAACATGAATTAGTTAAATAATTGTCTCAATAGGAAAGTAGTTCTTTTCGCATAGCCCACAACTCTCATGGTTCACACTGTCGTAAACCGATAAAAGATGCCTTGGGTTGGATAAAAACGGTGGATAACAAGCTATGTAAACTAACGAATTATAGTTCTCAATCTCTTGCAAACGACACATGGCCGCGTTTGCCTCCAACGGTGTGAATGCTTTATATAAAGTTGAGTGATATTGTCACTGAAGGGACGACAGAGACAACATTAGAAGAGTCAGGGGAATACCTTTTACTGGACAGCAACTGGCGAAGAATATATTCCCTAGATAGATCCTCCTTAGCTCGAGAAATAATCACTCACTGTGGAGAATAAGTATGTGTATTTACTTTGGGCGATGATGCTGGTCTTTTTAACAGGAGTCACCCTCCATGGACAAGCCAATAAAGGTGTGAAAACGTGAAGAGAAGGTTTGAGGGATTCGCAGTGGGTTATTAACCAAAGGATGTGAATAGATGAAGAATTCGTTAACCAACATCCCGCATTGCTAAACCAGAGACATGGTCCGACCCGGTTAAAACAGCGTTTGCGCTCGCGCCTTCTTCTTGACTTGCATGATTCCTGGGATTGGTGGACAGGTCTATGATTCCGTGCATTACCTCATGTGTACTTTGTTCTACACTCCCATATTCAACCATTTTTTTTATCGATTTCTATTCGACTTGGTTATTGCAGTGTACTTCATCTGACTATGGCATGTAATTTTCAATTGACCACATCGTATTTGATTTTTCCTAGTTGCCAAAGTATAAAATTAAGTGTCAACTTCTTTTGTTTGATGCCATTCTGAGTTAGATATTTTTTACTCACTGTTAGGGACATATTTTATTTTTGTTACCCATTTTTTGTTTACATTTAAATTATTCATAACTTTTGTTATTTTTTTTAAAAACTACTTCGATTTGCGTGTAAATTTTGTGTGATTCACTCATTTAGCCTTCACGTTTACTTTAGATTGGAGTTGTTGCCGACATATGCTTACCCCTACTAGATTTTAAAAATTTTTCTTTTGTATATGATAATTAAGGAAAAGAATTATATTTAAATAATTACTAAACCAACTACAAAATATAGACTACATCCAAAAACTAGACATAAAGTCAGTAAGAAATTATAAGGTTTGATGCGTTGTTGTATCTATTAATATTCAGAAACATAGTAGTGATAGCATTTTCAAAGAACTAGACTCAATTGTTGTTTTATATTTAAGTCTTAAGGTGCGCGCATTCTTGTGAACCTCCAAATGTAGAAAGCTATTTACACAATAGATATTTGAATAATTATAAGTGATTCACTTAAATATAGACGCGTATTTAATCTTTCATCGAAGATGTTTTTATATTGAGATATAATTAGTTTTTGTATAATGTATTCCCTGTTTATCACTGCATATTATTTAATTTTTTAAAAGATTTTTTATTCAAAAGAATTAAAAATTATTTAATTTGGACAAATTTTCAAAAAGTAATAAATTAACTATTACATTTTTTTTAAAACGCACTCATCAACATAAATATATGGAAAAGTCTAGGGGGTCAGCAATTTTATTGAATTTTGGCCAGCATATAACCAGTAGAGAAAGGTGAGCCATTGGATGAAATCTGACACAAATCTCACACCATTAAATTATCATTGATGGCTACTAATCACAAAAGTTACTGGCCCCCTAGCATTGCTCTATATACTCACATGTTCGCACCTCTTAAAATTTTTTATGACTAAGTAAATAATTAATTTATGTTCGTCTAATATATAAAATAATTACTATATAATTTGTATTCTAAAGATTAAAATTTAGCAATATAAATTTGTTTTATTTTTAATATAAGAATAAAAAAAATAAAATTTTTATAACTGGATATAATGTAACACAATATGTCTAATATTAATGACATTTTAAAAAATTCTTAACAAGCAGTTTCTTTCCTTTTAGTCGAATAATTATTTTTTAAATTGCACAAATTAATTAAATTCTTTTCATGTACAATCTTTTTAAGACAGAAAAGTATTTAATTAGGACATTGGTCGATATAATTAAAATCACTATTTTATTAAATTTTTAACTTAAAGAGAAGACCTAGTTAATTTTGGTACAGAAATTTTGAATTTGTAATGTATTGATAGAATTTTTTTTAAATTTTGGTTTTATTTTATTTTCAATTAAACTAATAACTACAGAAGTTAAAGTTCTATTTTGGATTTATATTTGAGCTTCAAACTGATTTTTAAAGTTTTAATTTATTTAGTTTGATTTTCTACTTAGGTAACTCAAATTAGAGTTTTTAATACTATTGAGTTGTTACTATTATAAATTTTTGGTATTTTGTGTACTCCTTATTTTAGAGATTTTTGATATGAGGAGTACTAGGAGGCCAGCAGAATTTGTGATGTTTAGCCATCAATTAGCCATCATTAATATTTTTAATGGTGTGAGATGATATCTAATGGTGTAGGATTAATCATTTTTCTTTTGATGGTTAAGTGCTGGCCAGATTTCAACAAAAAGTGCTAGCCCCCTAGACTTTCTCTTTTGATATTCTTGTACTGTTAGCACTCATATTTTTATTAAAAATATTATATATACATCAATAATTAAAGACTAAATGAATCATGATGCAATTCTGTATAAATATTATTTAACTTATTTTAAATTTTAAATTATACTTTTAAGTTCACTTTTTTTAATTTAGATACTTATATAAATGATACTATTTCTACTCGTTATCACTATTTTGCATGGAATAGAAAACCTGTAAATTTAAAATTAATATAAGATATTAAAATTATATATACAATATAAAATTATTCATGATGGACACTCAATGCAATTTGATGAAATAATAAACACTAAAGAAAGTGTATTTATGAATGTTATATGTGAAACAGTCATTTAAAAAAAATAAACCGTCTATACTGTAATTTTATTTTTAAACAAACTTTATTTTTAATTTAGACTGAATTTTATTTTTATTTGTTAATAATAATAATTCTTTACAGTATGTAATTAATCAATTTATTTCTAATCACATACAACTAAATTACTCTTAATAAAACTTTTGCTTTGAATTAGCGTTTAAAAAAGAGTTAATTGCTAATAAAAAATTATCAGAAAGATAATTTTTTTTCAAAATTTTGACAACAATAAATAATATTATAGATTTTTAGTTTCGCTAATTATTACTCAAAACTGTTCCTAAAGCTGGTTCACATGAATAATTTATCTTACTAAGTTGAACAAGGTTAAGACGAATTAACTGTAATATTGTTCATAACTCTAGTTCGCGTTGTCCATCTAATGACTTTAATTAAGAAATCAGAAAAAGGATAAAACAAGTAATGTATTACAGAGCCAAAATGAAGTACCAGAGCCAAAACAAGTATTGTATTTTTTTTTTCTGTTATGCTTAATTAGATTATAGTTTAAACTCTATCCTATGTTCATGTGTAATGAGTTTTAAACATGGTACAAAATTTGTAGTTCAATAATTCTTTATTGTAGTTAACTTATACTATTTAAAATGTATACCGTGGCCGTGGCTAACAAAAATTACACACAAGCATAGTATTCTAAGCTAATTCACATTTCTTATGATGCACCTACCGAAACTCCATAATGGTTTTTCTGGCCAATAGGTCTCCACTCTTTCTGCAAATGAACATAGTAAGTGGGGCCCATTTTATGTGGTGAAGGGGATGGATCTCTTGCCTATTTATACTTGTATCCAGACATTTTCTTGTCTTCACGCTGCCTCGTATAGAACACACATAAGGGCCTTCAAACTCACGTTGTCTCTCCAACCCGACAGCCATGTCGCACCCGATCAACCCTGCCGCCACCGCTGATGAAGTTGCATCTATGAAGCACATCCGGGCACTAATTTGTGCAGTGCGATCAGCGCGGCGACGATCTGGCTCAAGCATTCGTGCTAATCCATGGTCATTCAACCAGAACGATGTCCTTCACCACTTGACCCTCGTCAACCGCCACGACCACGGTACGTGTCCGTCATCCTCCACCTACTTGAACATCCCCATTTCGCACATGCAATACGTGTTTGACCACATGTTTCTTTGCAGGAGTCGAATTCGTTCCGGATCGTGATTGGAGCCATGTGGCTCTTTACAAGAGCCGCCAAACCTCACTCCGGCAAGTGTGTACTAGTCTGCACGAACCTCCGCCTGTGTACCACAAGCAAACCTACGAATCCACCATCAGGGGAACTGTTCACAGATTCCTGGTTGTCGTTCCAACCGACTCGGAGTATTCCTTTTGCAGTGCGGTCGGTAGATACTCAACGGACGAACATCTTGCACGCGAAGATGCTGCAGCGGCCTTGATGAGAAAGGTGTTGGAGTTGCATTCGATGGTCGTTGATGACTTCAACGATGACTTGTTAGAGGAGGAGAAACTTGTCCACTACGAGACCCGCAACGCGCTTGAACGACTCCGTGCACATTATCGCGACATGGCTTCATCATTCAGGAATTATCGCCGCCTGAATCACCTTGAGTACATGTCATCAAGTTTCGAGTCTGTCTCAGAGTAGACGATCCCTACGTCTTCGTAGGCCTCAACGACGTCTTTTTCACAACCGATATCAAGTTACCTTTAGAAATAGGAGAACCTTAAGCCATTAGGAACAATGCTTTTTATTTTGCTATGGCACCAATTTAGATGCTGCACTTTGGTGTACTACGCGATCGAACATTATTCTGCACTTTTACGTTGCCTTTAAATTGGAAACTATTTATCATAGTTTGTGATCTTTTTACATATCCATTTCAATATTAATTAAAAAGATAAAAGGTACCTACATGCCAGTATTATTGTTTTATAAAATGGCAAAAAATTACAAATTTAAATTTAAAAAGTAAAGAAATAAAATGAAGTTTACGAAAACCAAAATTTTTTTATAATTAATTTTGTTAGTGAAATAACAATGTTACGTATTAAATTAGATTTTGAAGGATTGGCATACATGGCGTTTATATTTTTAAATCGACAAACAGGCTTGTCGTCTAAATAAGGCAGGTTAAAAAAGTTTGCATGCGATATTAATGGATTTAAATTCTCTAAATTTTAGATTTTATTTTAGAGTATAAAGTATGATCTTACACCATTAGAAATAATAACACAAAATGAAATATATATATTTTTATTTTCTATTGATTGTGCAGTGTTAATTTATAATATATTAAAGTATAATGTTCTCATAGATAAGAAAATATGATTTAATATTATTCTTTTTTAAAAATCATATCTGTGCAAACGTATTAGAAAATAAGGAGGTTTTTTTGTTGGGAAAAGAATAATCTGAACCCTGAAAAACCAGGTTATAAATTCAAATAATAAAAAATACATAAATTGGTTCACAAATAAAGCAGAATTACAGTTGAGAGGAATTTGAAAAAAAAAGTATAAAATTTTTTATTACAAGAAAGCACCAATGTCGCGTCATGCTGGAGGGGATCCCCTTGGTCTCATCGCTGCGTCGTCTTTCCCGGCAAGTTGGCGTGGACTCAGTGCTGCTGGTTGAGGAGATGTAAGAGAAGAGCAAAACAGAGAGATTCATAGAGGAGAGAGACCTCGCCTCGCCGTCGTCATTGCCATCGCCACCGCTGTTCATCACCTCTCTAGATCTAGTCGCAACGTCCAAGTCTCTGAGAATGTTCCATTACGAAGTGGGGGTGTAGGTGGAGGCCACTATCGGAATTCTTTGCAGCCGTTTTTCAGTACTTGAAATCTAATGGAGATATGGAGGAGACAGAGGATTCGATAAGGGTACTAAGCAGCAAGAAGATTGTCTCCCTTAGCTTGAAGTTCATAACAAGATGATGAGTTGGATTAAGGATGTGGAATCAAATGTACCTGCAATTGATGTGCTGGGAGGCAATTCACATAAACAAATCGGTGAAATTTTACAGCCAGAGGAAGATGGGAACACGAACTACCCTGACTTCAAGCCCGAATGTGTTGGGGTGTTCGAGGTCATCTCAATTGACCTAGTCACAATACTGCAGATCCGATGTCGCGACGAAGCTGGAAGCTGATCAATTTTGCTATTATTTTTTTTATTAATCAGAGTAGTATTTTGTGGATTGTGTTGGTATATAACTTTTTAGGAATTC